>NC_060139.1:376130259-376432509 GCF_021461385.2 Schistocerca piceifrons
GCGTGCCTGGGTCTGTGGAGCAGCGTATGTACGGTTGTGTATTGGGTACTTTGTGCACGTCTATCCCTAAAGTTACAACGTGTCAGTCCCCTACGCATTTAGAGCACGTAACAATTTCACTATCGTGATAATGACTGGATTACATTCTGGCTACCTTCTTTGATCACGACACGGTGCGCATTTTCAGCGTCAAAACCGAATGCGTTGCAGTATGCGAAACCTTACCTGCGGCTATGCTGTGACAAGAGCACACGCAGCCGCCAGCGTAAGCACGCTCGTCCACACACCTCTGGCTTGCCGAGCTAATGGGCTTGGCGGCCACGATTAGTGCGATGGGATTTAAAATGTCATTAGCGCCGATACATTTTATGAAGCAGGCAAACAGAATATTAACGAAAGGATCAGGGAGATAATGGAATTTCGTTTCCGCAGTTTGGTCAATTAGCCGATTAAAAAAGCGAGTGCGAGAGCTTATATCACCTTTATGAATTTCGGCGTATTATGGTAGGAGCACGCCGTGTTCCGCTAATATTTTGTCTTTCGATGTGTGTTCGCGCGAAAAAAAAGAAGAGAAAGTGTTAGTACAATCATAACCGTGCGTACATAATCCTCGCTGCGGAACCGAATTTCCATGGTGGTTGGTATAAAGAGTCAGTGAAACTGGGAACAAAAATTTTTGCTATGTGATCGAGCTGAAGGTTGGAAGAATATACAAAGGAAACATTTCACGGTGCAGAACGTAAGCTACGAATAAAATTAGCTATCACTTCCGGCGCTAGCTCGTTTTGTACCATGGGGAATACTTTCATCACTACATATTATAAAAATGTGTGTTTGTGTGTGTTCGTGTTCCATATCTCCTCCCAAATCACTGGAGCGATTGGAACCGAACTTGGTGCACATATCCTTTATTGTCAAGCAACAATCGTTAAGGGGTAAGAACCACCAACCTAACATAGTTCAGAAGATACGGTGTCATAATTAGATGCGTGTAAAACTTGTCGTATCATGTATGACGTTTAAACGTATTACTTCCATGCTGTTAACTGTATTCGCAATAACTTTTGCAGATAATATCCACATATGCCGTTAAATGCTCCTACTAAAGTATATCATGGTACCAGATATAGTTCAGGAGAAATGACGTCATAAATACTGGGATGTACGAAAAACCGACGCATCATGACTGACGTTTAAGTTTATTACTCGTTTGCTACTAACTCTATTCGCAACATAGTTCGCTGACAGCAACCAATTTTTTTTCTCATCAGACGTCTGACTGGTTTGATGCGGCCCGCCACGAATTTCTCTCCTCTGCCGATCCCTTCATTTCAGTGTAGCACTTGCAACCTGCGTCCTCAGTTATCTCCTGGATGTATTCCAACATCTGTCTTCCTCTAAAGTTTTTGCTAACCCCCTCAGCTACCATGGAAGTCAGTCCCAGATGTCTTGACAGATGTCCTATCACCTTGTCCCATCTCCTTGTCAGTGGTTTCCACATATTCCTTTATTCCTTTCCTCTCCGAGTCTGCGCAGAAATTCCTCATTCCTTACTTCATCAGTCCACCTAACTTTCAGCATTCGTCTGTAGCACCACATCTCAAATCCACCTACGCCGCTGACTGTACTTACACAAATACAAATGGTTCAAATGGCTCTGAGCACTATGCGACTTACCTTCTGAGGTCATCAGTCGCTTAGAACTTAGAACTAATTAAACCTAACTAACCTAAGGACATCACACACATCCATGCCCGAGGCAGGATTCGAACCTGCGACCGTAGCGGTCGCTCGGCTCCAGACTGTAGCGCCTAGAACCGCACGACCACTTCGGCCGGCCACAAATACATCTTTGTATGACACGTAGTTCAAGAGTTATGACGACATAAAAACTGAGGCGTGAAAAGATGCCGCACCATTCATGAAGTTTTACTACCTCTGTCCTTTACCACTACGGCACGGCTATAGTTGAGCCAACTTAAGGAAATCCTTTACACCTGGCAGTGCTTTTGAGTGCATCTAACCGCGAAGTGCCAACTGCTGTATAAGGAAGTTATAGCGTTTGTATAGCTATGAAAAGGCGTTGCCATAGAGACGTTTGCAAAATCTCTTACTGATAGGCGAAGCAACTGCGCTCAGCGTAAGGAAAGTGTTCGGAATCACGTTTCGTAGTTTGGATACTATACTTTCACATTTGTACATTATGTATTTTCTTTGTGCAGCTGTTTCATAATTTCAAATGTGTCTTCACGAATTCATGCAAAAGAATTTCTATTTTTTGATACTTCACAATGAATGCAGCTAATGTTTTGGTTTTGTTTCTAATAGGAAATAGGCCAAATGAATACCTAGGCAATGTCTGGTCTGTTAGCTAGCTGTAACTATAAAATTGCAGTGTCGCTCATGCGTAGACAGTTGATTATAGATAAATGAACAGATCAGAAGGAGGAACAGAGAAATAGTCAGCCTATTAAGTTCCATGTTAAAGTGAATTATAGTTAACACTTTTTTTTAAGACTATGGGAATTATCTCAGCAGGCGGTTGTATGAGCTGATTCGAACATAGTTCATATGAAGGTGAAAATAGATTTCGTTGGGTTTATGAGGTATAGGTACTTCAATTTGACGTGTACCGTTCCGCGTCGTATCCGGCACCATTAACCTGGAACAAGAACCTAACAGTCGCGATTCTAAAGTCTGCTATTTCACGCGGACTGACTAATGATAGTATTTATCGAACATGATTAAAGCAGTGGGCTTTGTGAGGAATTCCTCGTGTCCTTTTGAAGAGGACACTCCAATAGTCACTACGGGTTAAACCCCTGAGGTAAGCTTCTGATTTTTGTGTAGTTTCGCTGTTGTGAACAAAAGCCTTTTGACGACACAAGACTCCAGATGCCCATTGCAAACAGTTTCCTTCGCAATGTTCGCTTGGAAATTGTTTGAGATGGATCTGCATCTATTTCTGTCACTTTTGTAATCGATTGTCACTGACATTCGTCTTCGGTCCCTGTCGGTTAGGATCTTTTTCCAGCGACTGTACCTGCCATTTGTAGGCCAAATTTGGCTGCGAGTGGTACATGACTGCTTGTAAACACAATTCACAGCCTGTAGTGATTCATTAATAAGTCGGACTACTTACTTCATCGGAGATACGTCCAAACACGGTACCTCCTTTCTGCCATTCTGCACGTTTCGGCGTCGATACGTCTAGCCCGTATTGCGTGGATTCCATAGCACCGACTGGCAGGTACACATCACTTCTCAGACGTGCAGGGGAGGCTGACATGACCGCCTGTTGCCTTTCTGAGGAGCTCAAAGGCGACCATTACAGTCTCAAGGGATTAATACAGGGTGGTCACAAAATTTCGATTTATTTTTACGAAATAATGGATGTACTTACATAATACGCGTATGTGTTTATTGTCAGTATATATATATATATATATATATATATATATATATATATATATATATATATATATATATATATATTATCGTCAGAGTTCAATATGGTCTCCGTCCACTTCGAAACACTTATCTTTACTTTACCAAGGCGCTGCTATCATCGAAGCTTTAACCACGGATTGTACAGTTAGGCCATAAGCATATTTTGGCTGCACTGCCATTCTGAAGCGATCTGCAATTACACCGAACCGCCAAAGAAACCAGTTTTGCCATGCGTATTCAAATACAGAGATATGTAATCATGCAGATACGGCGCTGCGGTCGGCAACGGCTATATAAGACAGCAAGTGTCTGGCGCAGTTGCTATATAGTATATCGGTTATTGCTGCAACGATGATAGGTTATCAAGATTTAAGTTAGTCTCAAAGTGTTGTTATAGTCGGCGCACGAGTGATGGGACGCAGCATATCGTTGGTAGCGATGAAGTTGGGATTTTCCCGTACGACAATTTTACGAGTGTTCCATGAACATCAGGTTCAAAAAATGGCTCTGAGCACTATGGGACTTAACTTCTGAGGTCATCAGTCCCCTAGAACTTAGAACTACTTAAACCTAACTAACCTAAGGGCATCACACACATCCATGCCCGAGGCAGGATTCGAACCTGCGACCGCAGCGGTCGCGCGGTTCCAGACTGTAGCGCCTAGAACCGCTTTTTTTAAATCTCATTTTGTTCGCATTTGTTCGTTGTATCTGTTCGGTTATATATCTGATTGGTTTTGTAACAGTGAGTGGAGTACTTTCATCTATGCCTCATGCTTCAAGTTGTGGCTGCCAAATATTTCTGCGTGTTGTATTTGTAATGCAGATTGAGTTGTTTGTGTTTGTACACATATTTTCTCAACAGTAAATGTTGTTGTTGAGTAATTATTGTTGAAATTTTCGTTTTCTATAAATTTGGCAGCCTTACTTGACAGAAGGCAACAATGTTGTATTGGTACATATTTATCTTATTCATCCATGGAGTTGTGTGATGGTTATAGATTCATTGTATATTTTTATGTGATTAGTCTTTCGTTACCATATCTATTACCGTCTTCTAAATTTTCGTCGAAATTTTCGGTAAGATTTTTAAGCTTAAGTTCAGCATGTTCCTTTATGATTTAGTCTGGTATTTTCGTGTGTGTGTTTTTCTACTTCTTCAGAAAGAGTCATTATTAGGTATTATATGTAGGATTTTCATTGCTTGGTCGAACTGGTTTACGTTATGGTTTTCTGTTTCCAAACGGCACAAAAGGCGGAGGGATGTGATGGGAGTAAGTACTCGACACACGGTTAAAAGGCCAATGAGATACTTAACATCAAAACTGCATATACTTATATACCGCCGCGTCGTTTTAGGCGTCATGTTACGGATTGCATGAGTGTGTGTGTTGTTCTCAGCATAAGTTAGATTAAGAAGTGTGTAAGTCTAGGCACCGATGACCTCAGCAGTTTCGTCTCTTATGAATTCACACACACTTGTAGCCCTAGATAATTACAGATCGCTTGAAAATGGCAATGCAGCTGAAATAAACTTATTGCGCATGTGTAAAACTCTTTACTAAAGCTTCAGAAATAGCAGCTTACTGATATAATGTACACAAAATATCTTTGCAAGATCTCTACTGCCCTTCAGGCCCTGAAGAATACGAATCCCATTGTTGAAGAGCAGGAGTGAAAACGTTCTGAAATAATCTCGTGCAATAGCTGGATCCCGGCACTGAGTTCTTAGATCCTGCATATCTATCACCGCTGGTTTGCACACATGTTTTGTTGATGAATCTCCAAACGAAGAAATCTAAAAGTATCGAATCAGGTGAATTCGATGGTCACAATGTTGCTGAACCTCTGCCTTTCCAGCTCTTACGGATCTGCCTTTTAGGTACTTGCTTCCCATGATGGCGAAACGGCGAAGTGCTCCGTCATGTTGGAACACAAGAGTGCCAGAAAGGCCTTTTTTCTGGAGCTGCAACTCTGGGTATTGATCCAGCGTATCGAGTTAATATTTCCTGAAGTTAACTGTAATCATTGTGAATCCACGTCATACATTCATTTTTGATGTATCTCTTTGCCATTCAGTGGTAGCGTGAGGTGGCCCATTACTCGTTATGCTGCATTATGTTTCTTAACTTTTCCGCAGACGTGGAATGTGGTCTCATCAGTAAACAAAATGTGATCCACGATGTTCGTTGTCTGCAGATGATATCAAACCGTAACATACGGCTTATTGGGCTATGTGATCTTACATGTCTAATTTTCACGGGACCTATATGTGATACCCTCTTTTCTTTAGTGTTATGTGTAAACCTTTCAAAATGTATGATTCTGGCACATCAAACCCGTTATGACAGGTACTGATTATAATGAGTATCTCAAATAAAGACGCCGGATATTTGAAAGACCGTTATTCTTATGGCTGTTGGCAACAATGTTTATGCATGTTTTCTTGTCAGTGATAAATGAGGTTATGTTCTGATACTGTGTTTTTATTCTCTATGTTTATGTTTGTGGAGTATCGGCATGGAAAGATACAGTATGTAACAGCGGGTCTTCACTGTGAAAGCGCACTATAAGAATAGTGAAAGTTTCGCGGCAACTGTTCGTGAAATCTGTATTTTTCTTGGACACAACAGTGCACCAAATAAATACGACGGCCGGTGTGGCCGAGCGGTTCTAGGCGCTACAGCCTGGAAACGCGTGACCGCTATGGTCGCAGGTTCGAATCCTGCCTCGGGCATGGATGTATGTGATGTCCTTAGCTTAGTTAGGTTTAAGTAGTTCTAAGTTCTAGGGGACTGATGACCTCAGATGTTAAGTCCCACAGTGCTCAGAGCCATTTGGTCTAAAATAAATCCACTGTTTGTAGACTGATCAAGAAATTCAGAAAAACCTGTTCAACAGTAGACAACAAAAGCCCTGGACGCCCTCGAAGTGGCCGCAGTGAGGCAAATATTATTGCTGGGCGTGATTCTGTTACTGTAAGTACGGGAAATTATGTCGCCGTCGTTCTCAAGAAATGCGCATGTGTGTAGCAACAATGCCCAGAATCTTGACAAAAGATTTGTACTTACACTCGTACAGAGTTCAGTTAACACAGGAACTTAAACCAGTGGATCATGGTACACGACAGCAGTTCTTGCAATAGATCCTGGAAAAGGAACGAGAGAGTCATGGTTCACCAAGCGCATCCTTTTGTCACAGGAAACTCAATTCCACTGAAACGACTTTGTGAACAAGCATAATGCCGAACATGGGGATCAGAGAAACTAAGAGAATTAAAAAAAAAAAAAAGACGCATCCTCAGCAGGTTACAGTTTGGCATGGGGTCTGGAGAGGCGGTTTCGTCGGTCCTTACATTTTTGAAGTTGAAAAGGAAAAGCTGTCACGGTGAATGGAATTCGTTATCGTGCGATGCACACTGCTTTTATTTGGCCCCATTTGGATCAAATGAACATCGAGACTGTATAGTTTCAACAAGACGGTGCAAATTGCCGCACGTCACGAGATACAATCGATCTGTTGTGTGAAAAATTCACAGATGGGGTAATCACGTTACGAGGAGACCAAACCAATCGAGATATTGTGGATGCGCAACCTCAGGGAAAATAGAGTCTAGAATGAAAATACACTGAAGAACCAAACAAACTGGTACACCTGCTCAATATCGTGTAGGGCCCCGCGAGCACGGAGAAGTGCCGGAACACGACGTGGCATGGACTCCACTAATGTCTGAAGTAGTGATGGAGTGAATTGACAACATAAATCCTGCATGGCTGTCCCTAAATTCGTAATACTACGAGTGGATGGAGATCTCTTCTGAACAGCACGTTGCAAAGAATCCCAGATGTGCTCAATACACTTCTTGTCTGGGGAGTTTGGTGGCCAGAGGAAGTGTTTGAACTCAGAAGAATGTTCCTGGGGTCACTCTGCAGCATTTCTGGACGTGTGTTGTGTCGCATTGTCCCGCTGGAATTGACCAATCGCGTCCGAATGCAAAATGAAGTTGAATGGATGCAGGTAGACGTATCAGGGGTCCCATGTCACTCCAACTGCATACGCCCCACACCATTACAGAGCGTCCACCTTCTGGAGCAGGCCCTTGCCGACGTGCAGTGTCCGGAGCTTCATGAGGTTGTGTCCATACCTGTACACGTCCACCTGCTCGATACAATTTTAAACGAGACTCGATTGACCAGGCAGCATGTTTACAGTCATTAACAATCCAATGTCGGTGTCGATGGGCCCAGGGTAGGCGTAAAGCTTTGTGTAGTGTAGTCATCAAGGATACACAAGTGTGCCTTCAGCTGCGAAAGTCCATATAGATGATGTTTCGTTGAATGGTTCACACGATGACACTTTTTGATGGCCCAATACTGAAATCTGCAGCAAACTGCGGAAGGGTTGCGCTTCCGTCGCGTTGAACGACACTCTTCAGTCGTCGTTGGTGCGGTTCATACACAATCTTTTTCCGACTGCAGCGATGTCGGTGATCTGATGTTTTACCGGATTCCTAATGTTCACTGCACACTCGTGAAATGGTCGTACAGATAATCCCCACTTTATCGCTACCTTGTAGATATTGTGTCCGATCGCTCGTGCGCCGACTATAACACCACTTCCAAACTCACTTAAATCTTGATTACATGCCACTGTACCAGCGGTAACAGGTCTAACAACTGCGCCAGACACTTGTAAGCTTAACAGGCATTGCTGACAGCAGTACTGTAATCTGCCTGTTTACGTATCTCTGTATTTAAATACGCATGCCTAAAACAGATTCTTTGGTGCATCAGTGTGTATTACACAAAAATGGTTCAAATGGCTCTGAGCACTATGGGACTTAACATCTATGGTCATCAGTCCCCTAGAACTTAGAACTACGTAAACCTAACTAACCTAAGGACAGCACACAACACCCAGTCATCACGAAGCAGAGAAAATCCCTGACGCCGCCGGGAATCGAACCCGGGAACCCGAGCGTAGGAAGTGAGAACGCTACCGCACGACCCCGAGAGTATATTACACTACTGGCCATTAAAATTGCTACACCAAGAAGAAATGCAGATGATAAACGGGTATTCATTGGACAAATATATTATACTAGAACTGACATGGGATTACATTTTCACGCAATTTGGATGCATGGATCCTGAGAAACCACTACCCAGAGCAACCACCTCTGGCCGTAATAACGGCTTTGATACTCCTGGGCATTGAGTCAAACAGAGCTTGGATGGCGTGTACAGGTACAGCTGCCCATGCAGCTTCAACACGATACCACAGTTCATCAAGAGTAGTGACTGGCGTATTGTAACGAGCCACTTGCTCGGTCACCATTGACCAGACGTTGTCAATTGGTGAGAGATCTGGAGTCGAACATTTTCCATATCCAGTGAGGTCCGTACAGGACCTGCAACATGCGGTCGTTCATTATCCTGCTGAAATGTATGGTTTCGCAGGGATCGAATGAAGGGTAGAGCCACACATCTGAAATGTAACGTCCACCGTTCAGAGTGCCGTCAGTGCGAAGAAGAGGTGACCGAGACGTGTAACCAATGGCACCCCATACCATCACGCCGGGTGATACGCCAGTATGGCGATGACGAATACACGCTTCCAATGTGAGTTCATCGTGATGTCGCCAAACACGGATGCGATCATCATGATGCTGTAAACAGAACCTGGATTTTGCCATTCATGCACCCAGGTTCGTCGTTGAGTACACCATCGCAGGCGCTCCTGTCTGTGATGCGCCGTCAAGGATAGCCGCAGCTATGGTCTCCGAGCTGATAGTCCACGCTGCTACAAACGTCGTCGAACTGTTCGTGCAGATGGTCTTGCAAACGTCCCCATCTGTTGACTCAGGGATCGAGACGTGGCTGCACGATCCGTTACAGCCATGCTGATAAGATGCTTGTTATCTCGAGTGCTAATGATACGAGGCGGTTGGGATCCAGCACGGCGTTCCGTATTGCCCTCCTGAACCCACCGATTCCATATTCTGGTAACAGTCATTGGATCACGACCAACGCGAGCAGCAACGTCGCGATACGATAAATCGCAATCGCGACAGGCTACAATCCGACCTTTATCAAAGTCGCATGGTACGCATTTCTCCTCCTTACGGAAGGTATCACAACAATGTTTCACCAGGCAACGCCGGTCAACTGCTGTATGTGAATGAGAAATCAGTTGGAAACTTGCCTCATGTCAGCATGTTGTAGGTGTCGCCACCGGCGTCAACCTTGTGTAAATGCTCTGAAAAGCCAACTATTTGCATATCACAGCATGCTCTTCCCGTCGGTTAAATTTCGCGTCTGTAGCACGTCATCTTCGTGGTGTAGCAATTTTAATGGCCAGTAGCGTATTTCGAAAACGGGACAAGATATGATTATGCAAAATAAGAAAAAAAGAAGTCGAAGAGGTAGCTAAAATCTGACAAGAAAATTGTAGCAAGTAATGCCTTGTTCTCATTATGAGCGACAAAAGTTGAAAGTACGTCGTCAGGGCGAGAGACTGAGAAGAGGTTCTGGTTTCTTCAGCGGGTGGGAGCGGCTTTGGGAGGGGGCTATTTACGGGAGTAGTCATTCAGGGAAGACCCGGCAAGGACGCGCGCTGATAGCGAGCCCCACCCGGCAGTCAGCCTTAACAAACCGCTGAATATTTTATCGCCTGTCCGCCAAGAGACGGCGAGCTCCGCCCTCGTTTCCACCAAGACGCCGCCCGCCTGCTGGCGCTCAGCGCAGCCAAGGCCGGGGCGCGGACGTGGCCGAGGCGCACAAGGCTGCACACCTCAGGCAGTGCCCTACCACTCTACACTGCACAACTCCACGTCAAGAGAGCGTGTTAGGAGTCTTCTACCTTAATATTCTACAGCTAGGAAAACATTGCTCGTGCGTTGTTAAAACCACTAGTTTTAGGATACTGTACCTCGGCGGTAAAAACGGAACCCTTATAAAATCCCTTTGTTATCTGTCTGACCGACTGTTAAGAATCCTTTCTCAGGAAAGTTAGAGGTATCAACCTGAAATTTATAATGAAGAGTATGGTCCATTGCCGGTGTAAAAATATAAGGTTTCAAATCAATGCAATCCAAACATACAGCTATTCAATGACACTTGCAAACTCACCCATCAAGACCTGCAGGGCTCTCACGGTTGATGTAGAATCATGAAATTTGTCTAGAGGTAAGGCTTACAAGTAAAAGAAAAGAAATCCGAAAATAATTAATTTGTAATTATATCACATAAAATATTTCTTACCATTACAGATTTACATTGCATAGTTACTGACAGGATTTTGATCTGGTTTTTAATAATAGGTGGAGTGATCCACGAGAAAGATTTCTCTGTGTACTTTTGAAATAGTTTGTGGTAAATAGCGGAGCTACGATGAAGTGAATTCCTTTGTCACTATATAAACGATGTCTTTGTCGAAATAATTATGATAAATCCGCCTCGACTGCACAAACTACCTGGTGTTTACCTAGGTTTCAGCGTGGGTAACCACGCCTTTTTCAGAACAAATATAAATAAGCTTGCCTAAATAGGCATAGGCAAAAGCTAAAATCAACCTACAGCGGCAAGACCCCATAAAAATATACACAGTACATACGTACAAAGTCGATAAAATTACTTATCTCAACCCTACATATGTACAAAGTCGATAATATTACTTATCTCAACCCTGTGCGTGCTGCCTCGGCCCAGCCAACGTACGATGATCACGGGCTCTCCACCGAACGGTGGGCTCTTGTCGCTGTAGGTGTTGGTTTTAGCCTTTGACTGTCCTATTTAGGCAAGCTCTTTTATATTTGTTCTGAAGAAGGCGTGGTTACCCACGCAGAAACCTAGGTAAACACCAGGTAGTTCGTGCAGTCGAGGCGGCTTTTTTATAATTATTTTGATACTTACGATTGCTGACACGCCGCAATGCTGAAAGTTCTTTGATATCTTTGTCCGCTAGCAGTGATGGGCGTAAGGCACCCGACTATTGTGTGACAGCTGCGCTACCATCGCTGGTTCATTACGAACTGATAATTCAACATACAATGAAACGCCGAAGACACTGGTATAGGAGTATTCAAATACAAAGATACGTAAGCAGGCAGAATATTGTGCTGCTGTCGGCAACTTCTATATAAGTCAACAAGTGTCTATCGCAGTTGTCAGATTGGTTACTGCTGCTACAATGGCAGGTCATCAGGATTTAAGTGAGTTGGAACGTGGTGTTATAGTCGGCGCACGAGCTATGAGACACAGCATCTACGAGGAAGTGATGAAATGGGGATTGTTATGTACGATCATTTCATGAGTTTACTGTGAATATCAGGAATGCGATAAAACATATCCGACATTGCTGCGGCCGGAAAAAGATCCTGTAAGAACGGGACCAATGACAACTGAAGAGAATCGTTCATTGTGAAAGAAGTGCAACCATTCTGAAAACTGCTGCAGATTTCAATGCTCGCCATCAACAAGCGTCAGCGTGCGAACCATTCAACGAAACATAATCGATACGGGCTTTCGGAGCCGAAGGCCCACTTGTGGAGTCTTGATAACTGTAGCCGGCCGCGGTGGTCTAGCGGTTGTAGGCGTGCAGTCCGGAACCGCGCGACTGCTACGGTCGCAGGTTCGATTCCTTCCTCGGGCATGGATGTGTGTGATGTCCTTAGGTTAGTTAGGTTTAAGTAGTTCTAAGTTCTAGGGGACTGATGACCACAGATGTTAAGTCCCATAGTGCTCAGAGCCATTTTTTGATAACTGCATGAAACAAAGCTTGACGCCTCGCATGGGCCCGTCAACACCGATTTTGAACTGTTGATGACTGGGAACATGTTGCCTGGTCGAACGAATCTCGTTTCAAATTGTATCGAGCGGGTGGGCGTGTGCGGGTATGGAGACAACTTCATGCATCCATGGACACTTATACGTTTTAGGTCATACGTTCTTCCGTGTACAGGTACAGCAGTAGGGGCGAAAGACTGCATTCCCGCCTCTTCCCATTTTTAATCCGAGCACTTCGTTCTTGGTCTGTTATTCTTGTTATTGCCTCTCATTCCTTGTACACAATGTACATTAGCCGTATTTTTCTACAGTGTGTATCAATAACTTCGAGAATTTTAAATATCTTGCAATATCTACATCGTCGAACTCGTTTTAGGGGGATAAATCCTATTAAAGTATCCCGGTTTTCCTTACGTCTCCCGTCCACTATCGGGCGCAGCGTAAGAACTCCCTCCCAGCAGCCTGTACCTTTCCTAAAGCCAAACTCATAATGCAAGAGATTCTTTACCTTCGTTTCCATATTTCTACATATTATTCTCATCAACAACGTGAATGTATGAGCTAGCTTTGCTATAGTTGTCGCATTGATGTGTCCTACTATCATAAATAGTGTGTGGATGATATTTTTCCTAATGTCCGATGGTATGTGTCCAGACCCAGATTCACTCTCCCAAATCCGTGTTTGATGTCTCTGACTTCAACATACGGCTAAGGTCTTGTTAAGCCTCTTTTTTTGGTGCTCGGTAGGGAGAAAAAGGTGCAGCTACAATGCATGGGAGGGCAGCGAAACACGAAGAACTCTTCGTAATCTAGTCTGCAGTCAACTCTCTCTCTATACCAAAGCAGTCCTCTTACAATTGGTTCAGAGAACTTGTATCTCTTTAAAAAAAATCATAGTAACAGAAGCAGAGAGAGATGTTCTCCGCGCTCCATCACACAATCCGTACTACACATTAATACTGCGAAAACGAAAAAGTAGGATCCCAAAACCGTTTTTCGGTCACGACAGTGTCCACTGTCTTATCACTTACCCGTCTCATCTGGTAAAATTAATAGAGTCATCAATCTTAAGGTAATGCGGGCGATAGTTTCGTGTGTGTTCACTAGTTAGATTTTAGCCCCATTGTGAGATATCGTCGACATTATTTTTGTTTATATCTAGCTTCACTGTATTTTCGAAATTTCCGCGTTTATCAGTTGCTGAAGTTTTAATAAAGGCGGACGCATATGAGCGACACCAGAAATATCTGTCGGTCTGGCTGGAATCCACGCATCCATTAGGTAAGGACCACCGGTCGCAACATTTACCGAAGACTATGAGCAGTAGAAATACTGTGCACAAAGATGGAATTGCCTACCCGGATGGATACCCTAATGTACACCATCTGAAAATCACGCTGTGCAAACCTGAAAATCACACAAATAATTTAAAGACGCTTCAAGAAAAACGTGATGAGATAAATGTCACTAATGAGAATCTGACATGCTACGGGGCTATTTTGTTAAGTAAGGAACGTTCTAAGATGTGTATAGTAAGACTTGATAGACATTTTACGCGTTTTAAAACATTTAAATCGTGTACCCGCCCGTTCTTTACCAACTACATAACAAGAACACCCAACAGAGTCCTCCCTGATAGTTTCACTTCGCCTCAGAGGTCAGGAAACGCGGGAGATTTCTTACTAAAAACTTCGCCTGCAGAAACGTGGTATATATGCGAAAATATCTCATTTCTATGAAAATCGTTGTGCTGCGTGCCTCTCATTCGGTTCAAGAAGTGTCAAAAATACAAGAAGTCTATATTTATATATAACAATCTTTCCGCAGAATAATATGTAAAAAAAAAAAATGAAATGATCGTATGGCATTGATGGCCGGGAGGCCCCTTGCGGGGAAGTCGGCCGCCTTATTGCAAGTCGTTTTTAGAGGACGCCACTTCGGCGACTTGTGAGTCACTGATGATGAAAGACACACAACACCTAGTCTCCTGTCGGGAATCGAACCCGGACCCCCTGTGTTGTATGCGTAAACGCTACCGCTACGCTACGGAGGCGGATAAGATATGTAGATGTTGTACCACGTATGAACAAAATCCTGATCAGATACAACCAAGAGACAGATAAACGTAAGTCTTAGTAGGCGAGACACCCACTGGAGAGCGATTAGCAATGAAGATGAAGTGGTACTATTCTATATAGTCTACACAGCTTCAAGCTTCTTAGTTTGCAACGGTAAAGAGATATGACTAACCGTACGCTTCTAAGCTATTCCGTTGCATCTGTGAATAAGTAGAAGTTTAGAATCCAGAAGTTGTGTGGCAGCTTCTACCGGTTACGTGTCCTGAATGGAATGGACAACAAAGAGCATTCGTAATGACAGCACTTAATAGTGTGATGGCCATACGACTTCAACAGCAGCTTCTGCACCTGCAGTGACGAGAAGTACCTTCCGACTCAATTTCTATAGAGCTTCTTTGGCTCACCACCTGGAGATTTGTTGCCCCTTCACGTGTCTTGCCGTCTCTGGTTTTTGCCTCGTAACCTACCAGTCACCTCTCAATGATATGGAGTTTCGCCAAGAACAAAACGTGTTACGGATTCCACCTTAAACTGTATGTCACCCTTTCCGAGGTTATGGGCACATAAGTTGTTGATGCAGCGTTCAATTGAAAGGCTTACAGCCGACCATTGAGCCGCATGAAATCATTATTATGTCTTTACTTCTACAACTAAGCGATATGAAACTGGACGGAACCCTGAAATCAGCAGAAGGGAAGACAAATGGCAGTCATCGATTTGTTGGTAGAATGTAAGCACAGTACAGTGAAACTGTCAAGGATAGTGTATGGAAGTCCCTAGTTCGACCGACTCTGAAGTACGGTTACTGTGTATTGATCCCCTATCAGGTAGACATGACAGCAGAAATAGAATTCAGATACGACATTCTAGGATTTTCGACGCATACCGCTGAGTGTAGACATTAGAAGAAAGTCAATACTATTTGTACGAGACACAGCCCGTCATTCGGTGTACATAAGCATAGTGGACATAGTTTGGACAAGAAGAGAATAAAAGCTTTCGAAATGTGGTGCTACAGAAGAATGTTGAAGATTAGGTGGATAAAGCACGTAACTAATGAGTAGGTATTGAATAGGATTGGGGAGAAGAGACGTTTGTGGCGCAACTTGACTAGAAGAAGGGATCGGTTGGTAGGACATGTCCTGATGCATCAAGGATCACTAATTTAGTATTAGAGGGCAGCGTGGAGGGTAAAAATCGTAGAGGGAGACCAAGAGATGAATACACTAAGCAGATTCAGAAGGACATAGGTTGCAGTAGGTACTGGGAGATGAAGAAACTTGCACAGGATAGATTAGCATGGAGGGCTGCATCAAACCAGTCTCAGGATTGAAGACCACAACAACAACAACAAGCATAGTGCATGCTTACATAGATGGGGGGAGGTACGATCTCCAGTCACATCAATGTGACCACCTGTCAGTCGCCCTAATAACCTCCTTTTCCAGCGTGGAAGTGCAGGAAGAGAGTCACTGAGTTTCTGAGGGGTACCTACATGGGTGTGGGGCAATGTCGTCTCCAGTGTCTTGGCCAGAAGCGCTAGGTTTCTCGGTTGAGGATCCATGGTGCGAACAGCCCGAGCCAGATGGTCCCACAGATTCTCTATTGGGTTTAAATCCGGGGTGTTTGCTGGCCAGGGGAGTACGGTAAACTCATTCTGCTGCTCTTCGAACCACGTAAGTACAGTGCGAGCTATGTGACATACTGCTTTGTCCCGCTGGCACATGTCATCATGTCGATGAGAAAACAAACAGCGTATAGGGATGGACATGGTCCCCATGGATAAACGCATAGTTATGTTGATCAATTGTGCCTTCCAGAATGCTGAGATCACGGAGAGAATGCTACGTAAACATCGGCTGGACCGTAACCCTCTGGCCTGGACCCTTCCGGCCATTGTCGCAGGGCCGCACGCGCCAACGACCATCTTTCCGGCGGAGCGTACAAGGTGATTCATCTGAAAAGCCCACCTGTCGGCACTTATTGAACGTGCAGTTGGGTTACGGTCGTGCAAATTCCGGCCTACGTCGCCATGCGTGAACCAGACCTATTGCGGCAACATTCGTTGAGACAGCGTAGGTAACTCTTCGGTTCACCTGGGCAATCAATTGCTGAACAATTACACGCCCACTGCACTCGCTTTCGGGAGGACGACGGTTCAATCCCGCGTCCGGCCATCCTGATTTAGGTTTTCCGTGATCTCCCTAAATCGCTCCAGGCAAATGCCGGGATGGTTCCTTTGAAAGGGCACAGCCGACTTCCTTCCCCGTCCTTCCCTAATCCGATGAGACCGATGGCCTTGCTGTCTGGTCTCCTTCCCCCCCCCCCCCCCCCCCAAAAAAAAAAAAACAACCCAACCCAACCCAATTACACGCCTATTCGTCCGTATACACCTCTGTAGCCGTCGTTTAACCCTGTCACCCATGGCCCACGGAACACTATAGTTGTCTTGGGGTCGGTTTTGAACAGTGCCATTTTGCCATCCACGGTTTGCTTTATACACGGTGACACACGAACAGTCTACTAACTTAGCCGTTTCTCAAATGCTTCCACCCCTGCTCTGAAAGCCAATATATACACCCTTTCGGACACCAGGTAAATCACTCCATTTCCGTATTACGATAACGACTGCACTGTTTCCGCGTCCCCCCGACACACTCTATATACCCTCCACTGATAGTGCTGCCGCTTTCCATCTGTAAGTGGTTACTGAACGTTGACGTCGACCACAGGCGGTAGTCACATTAATGTGACTCATCCGTGAATTAAACTCGAATGCAATTTACGTCCAAAAAATTCATAAACACCATCATCGAGTATACAACTCTACACCGAAAGAGCAGTACTACAATCCGGAATATGCACGACTAATTTTGACGTTGATTATGCCATAGTAGCGCCACAGTCTCCTACATTTCGATCTTTTTCTCATGTTAGAAGAACTCATCGTTTGAGAGAAGGTTTTTCGGTCCTCACTTAAATTTTGTCATGGATAAAAATTGCAAAAGTGGCACACGTACTTTACCACACCATCGCCATTTTCCTGGTATGAACCAAGCCCCTGAACTCTTTATAGCATGTGGATTTATTTAATATTTCCATTCTGTCTGTGAGAGCGAGAGGACACTCATTATGCAAACATGTGCTGCCATTAAGTAAGTACACATGATCTGCTACAACAGACGTATGAATTATGAACTGTTCAGCAAGCAGTTGTAACAAACCAATATCGCATAATGTAAACGTCGCGGAGCTAGTCTCCATAATTACCTGAGAATGGTTTAACTATTTGTCTTGCAGCTCGTCGATAAGAGAAGTTTGGGCTGTTCACAACTCCTGATAATTTGCAGTGTGGCGAGGAGCAATTTCATAGAAATGTCAATACTCAGAGCATTCGCAAACTATAGACATGAACCACCAACAGGTATTGGGGGTTAGTGTTTAATAATTGTCTTACAGCAGCATTAGACACGCTTGAAACTTTGCTTACTTTTGCGGAGTCGGCACAGAGAGGATAATTGCAATGTTGCGTGAGCAACGCTACTCTGTAATCCGGCTAGAAGTACTGTTTCGTGTTATTACGTCAGAAGTAGTTAATTATTTATACTCGATGTCGACCTTTCTTTACTGATAAGGGAAAATCCTGATTCGAAGAAATTACTGGCAATTTATGACCTTTATGCTTTGTGTTGAGATTCTTCGTACAATTTAGATCTTTATGAAGTAAGGAAGGCGTAAAGTAAACGCTTTAAGTGAAATTACACTGACAAAATTAACTCCAACAAATTCTGCACTCAACATAGGATAAATCGGCCTTGATTAGAGTACTATATAGCTATGCACATACCGCTCTTATGTTCAACGATGACGGATGTGTGACAGAATAAGACTTCTGAAATTACTTGTAGCAATAATAAATCAGCGGTGCGTTTTGTCGCGCAAGACTACCAGTGTGTTACGCTATGAACACCGTATGGATAACTAATATTGGAGAAGTAAACCGAACTGACACATACGTCAGCATATGCACCATCTTAAATGGAAATAAAAATCGTGCCACCTTGTATGGTATGTTGCGAAATTATCCTCAATATGATCCTCAATAAAGACTGAAGAAGGCTTTTGATAGTCCCAGCAACTGACAATGCTAAATTTTCAATTACTCGGAAATAAGAATGCAAAGGACGATGTAACTACCGCAGCATACGGACAGAATACCGTATCATTTGGTCAAAGTCTTATGTTTTCTAAGGTAATTTTGAGGCGAAATGAAAGATATTCAAGGAAACTGCTATAAAAATGAAATATCGAGTTATGAACAGTGTTTAAAGCAAGTTACTACAATTATTTTCATAAAAAATATTGTTTAAATTTACTGAATGACTATTTTCAAAGAAAATAGTTGTCAATATTATTGATATAATTTCATGATGGTGGTAAAAGACTAAGAAAGTTGAAAGAATATTCCGAAATGTGATTGTGTACTAACGTGACCACTTTTTGTTAGTATCAAAATACGTAGCTAAAAACTGGATTTGTGGACTCTTGTAAGTTGCTTTCCTGTTCGTCTGATATCCGAAAACTAAAAAATTTCCAAGTAAAGGTGCACATTAGATATTTGGCTTCGTGTACTCAAAGTTTGAAAATACAACCCTTACCCACTGTTTGAGAAAGCTGTGGCTTTCAAACTTACTTGTTGATAAACGCGGCTGAGAAGTGAATTACAGATCTAAAAAAATCAGAGGCATTTTCTCATTTGTTTCTCCGCTTTGTTCGTAACTGACAAAAGCAAAAGTGTAGCTGACGTCTAACCGAACATATTGTGCGGTAAAAAGTAAAATTCCCTGCGCTATATACAGACTTTAATTAACAATACATCAAAACAGGGTGACAGCCGATAAATGTCGGAAATAGAGAAGGATCCCATATGCAAGAAATCAAATACATTTTCATCTTAAATCTGACAATAAAAAATCTGTCAATCTGATTCCGAAATGTCGCAGAATGCTGTTGAAGAAGTAGCTGGCATTACAGTACCAATTCAAAACCATCCGTTCAAAGTATAGACCGTTTCATCAGCTCGCATGATCTTATAATGATGCAGAGGCGTGTGTAAGTTACACTCTACAACCATATGGTGTATTACTGGGGTGGAGTACTGGGAGAGAAGGATTATAAAATCAAAAACAAAACATGGAAGCAGTGAGAGGAGATGCATCAACAGACGGAATACTAAGCGAACAGAAGATAGTTGTTATGACGACCTACCTTCTACGTTGATACAGTTATTTAACCTTTTGCACAAGGAGATCTTGAAAAACGGAATTTCATAAACGTTAGCACAACATAAATAATAGTAATTTGTTTTCGGAATATGAAAAACAGATTTCACTTTTTTGTGATAATTCTGTAACCTGTTCATGAAAATACAATTGAATCACGTGCACTATTTTGCTTTGAATGTATAATAATTTAATGACTGGAAAGTAAGGAAACCAGAACAATTTAGAAAAAGGTTGACCAGAATATTCCTTTTCGCCACTTTACTGAACTTGGTCCTTAGGTTACTGAAACCTAGATGGTATGTCGAACTGTAATAGTTTAGATTAACAGCGGAAAAACGAAAGTCTGGATGCCTGGACCGTGAACTGAATCCTCTTCTTCCGAAAACGAGTCGAGTTTGTTAACACATCACTGGATACATAGCAATAATCAACGGAACGCTCAGCTTACATAACACAGTGTTTGCTTAATGGAGGAAAGAAAGAAAGGAAAAAAAAGTTGCAGAAAGGGAAATAGTGATTTGCTAAACGTTGCAAATAGCAACGACACTAGCTCGAGTAGAACTGACATGGCGCTTCAGTTGTCAAGAAAGTGTGATTTCCTGAACTGGCCGAACCAAAGAGGGAGGGTTCAGAACCCCATCCGCCCGTCAAGACCGTAATTTCCATGCTTTTTCTTAACTCGAATAACGCAAATGTTCAACCACAGAGAAGTTGCATAGACAACACCAATTAACATGGAAGAAAATAAAAGTAATCCACTGAGTTATACAGGTTGTCCAAGGAGAAATGATCGGTATTGAGGAATATGACAGTAACGATCACACTAGGCAAAAGCTCTGAAGAGCTGAAACGCTCATCTCAAGAGCTACAAGTACTTCGTCTTCGATCCTCTATTACAAGGTAATTGCTTTCCATATTTTTGGAGGTATGAGAGGCGTTCAGTAAGTAATACAGCACATTTTTTTTTATTAAAGTAGTTGTATTCAGGATTCCAATACATCATATTATTCCACACTCTTCTGGCTACAAAACCCTATTTTTAAACATATTCTCTTTCAATGCGACGGTCCTTACGGCATCTTAGTGGTGATGGGGGATGTATGTTCGCAAGGTACCACACTACTGATCGACGTTGGAGCCAACGTCTTGCTGCATCAATAATTTCCCCATCATCCACGAACTGCTTCCAGTTAAGTGCATTCTTCATTGGATCAAACAGATGGAAGTCGGAAGATGCGAGATACGAACTGTAGGGCGGATGAGGAAGACCAGTCCAATGAAGTTCTGTGAGATGCTCTCAAGTGCCCAGACTTGTGCTGCCATGGAAAAGGAGAAGCTCGTTTGTCTTTTTATGGTGACGAACACGCCGAAGTCGTTTCTTCAGTTTCCTGAAAGTAGCACACTGCACTTCCGAGATGATCGCTGCATCATGAAGGAGGACGTCAAACAGACTTCAGAGTGCCAGAAGACCGATGCCGTGAATATACCGGCTGAGGGTGCGGCTTTAAGCATTTTCTTCGGAGGAGGGGTGGTGTGGCGCCACTCCATAAATCGCCATTTTGTTTCCGGTTCGAAGTGGTGAACCATATTTCATCGTCTGTGGTGATGTTCAACAAAAAATTGTCACGATCTGCTTCGTAGCGCTCAAGCAAGCGGATGGTCCTCCGGTGCTCATTATGGTTTTCTTTCAGGCAGCGTTGGACCCAGTGGGCACACACCTCTGAGTTCCCCACCTGTCAGCACTGCCAACAGAGACATCCATTTGAGCAGCCAGGTATTTGATTATAATCCATCGATCACATTGAATGAGAGTGGCTACACGTTCCCACAGTGCAGTAGTAATGGCTGTGCGCGTCCGGCCGGCACATGGGAAATCGAACAAAATTAGAATGATATCTTAATACCTTAAGCTGCAGACGGGCATTGATATGTACCAACGGGGACGGCTGAAAATGTGTGCCCCGACCGGGACTCGAACCCCATATCTCCTGCTTACATGGCAGACGCTCTATCCATCTTTTTCCTTTTTTTGTTCGTTGTTGATAGTTGTGTTTGGTCGATGCGGACGCCGCATGACATCTGTTATAGTTCGTCTTGTTGATCCTTCCACTCAGTTTTTTATTACAGAGGCCAACCAGCTCTCTGGCCGAACACGCTGAGCTACCGTGCTGGCTGCAGGGACTATCTCGCGCACGCCTCCCGCGAGACCCACATTCTCACCTTATATGTACACACACTACATTCGTAGTTTCCCTACCCAACATACTCATTACTCGTGGATCACATTATTACCAAGTCCCATAAGAGTTGGATAATATGTGTGCATCCGCACAGAAGGAGGTCATGGCCGGTATCGCCAGAAGTATATACTTATATATATTTATATGGATATGCTGTCTGTTCTTTCGGACATGTCTGAAAGAACAGACACCATATCCGTATAAGGAAATGGAACAGGCTTGGGCGACAAAATGGTTCAAATGGCTCTGAGCACTATGGGACTTAACAGCTGAGGTCATCAATCCCCTAGAACTTAGAACTACTTAAACCTAACTAACCTAAGGACATCACACACATCCATGCCCAAGGCAGGATTCGAACCTGCGACCGTAGCGGTCGTGTGGTTCCAAACTGAAGCACCTAGAACCGCTCGGTCACTCCGGCCGGCGCTTGCGCGAACTTGTTCAGGTATGACAAGTACCTTGCCCAACGATTCACCATGCTTTTGTTCACTGACAGATCTCCGTAGATATTCTGTAAGCGCCTATGCTCTGGCTTTCCGCCAAAAGATGGTTCTCTGCTTGGAACGCTCCCCCGTTTACAGACTCCATTTTGAAGGCTATGTGTTGTGCCGCCACCCTGAAACTGCAGGGCCTGAAACGGAAATATTCCATAATTTCACACAGCAAATTTCACATTTTTTGAACCTAAACTGGCTGATAAGAAAATGTGTTGCGTTACTTACTGAACTGAATGGACCAAAATAAGAACAAAATTTCAAGTAAACTGGCTACTGCTCATCCTCGTCCGACAGGAACCGTCGACCCTTAAGGCCATTTTTGAGGAGAAACCGAAGAAGTGATAATGAAACGGGGAGACATGACGACTATAGGGCGGGTGCTCGAGTGCCTCCCACTTGAATTGACGTATCTTCTGCGTTACGTCATTTGTGATATGTATACTTGCGTTATAATGAAGCAGCTTTTTCTTTTTTTTTTTTTTTTCATCAGTCTACTGACTGGTTTGATGCGGCCCGCCACGAATTCCTTTCCTGTGCTAACCTCTTCATCTCAGAGTAGCACTTGCAACCTACGTCCTCAATTATTTGCTTGACGTATTCCAATCTCTGTCTTCCTCTACAGTTTTTGCCCTCTACAGCTCCCTCTAGTACCATGGAAGTCATTTCCTCATGTCTTAGCAGATGTCCTATCATCCTTTCCCTTCTACTTATCAGTGTTTTCCACATATTCCTTTCCTCTCCGATTCTGCGTAGAACCTCTTCATTCCTTACCTTATCAGTCCACCTAATTTTCAACATTCGTCTATAGCACCACATCTCAAATGCTTCGATTCTCTTCTGTTCTGGTTTTCCCACAGTCCATGTTTCACTACCATACAACGCTGTACTCCAGACGTACATCCTCAGAAATTTCTTCCTCAAATTAAGGTCGGTATTTGATATTAGTAGACTTCTCTTGGCCAGAAATGCCGTTTCTGCCATAGCGAGTCTGCTTTTGATGTCCTCCTTGCTCCGTCCGTCATTGGTTATTTGACTTCGTGACCATCAATCCTGATGTTAAGTTTCTCGCTGTTCTCATTTCTACTACTTCTCATTACCTTCGTCTTTCTCCGATTTACTCTCAAACCATACTGTGTACTCATTAGACTGTTCATTCCGTTCAGTAGATCATTTAATTCTTCTTCACTTTCACTCAGGATAGCAATGTCATCAGCGAATCGTATCATTGATATCCTTTCACCTTGTATTTTAATTCCACTCCTGAACCTTTCTTTTATTTCCATCATTGCTTCCTCAATGTACAGATTGAAGAGTAGGGGCGAAAGGCTACAGCCTTGTCTTACACCCTTCTTAATACGAGCACTTCGTTTTTGATCGTCCACTCTTATTATTCCCTCTTGGTTGTTGTACATATTATATATCACCCGTCTCTCCCTATAGCTTACCCCTACTTTTTTCAGAATCTCGAACAACTTGCACCATTTTATACTGTCGAACGCTTTTTCCAGGTCGACAAATCCTATGGAAGTGTCTTGATTTTTCTTTAGCCTTGCTTCCATTATTAGCCGTAACGTCAGAATTGCCTCTCTCGTCCCTTTACTTGTCCTAAAGCCAAACTGATCGTCACCTAGCGCATTCTCAATTTTCTTTTCCATTCTTCTGTGTATTACTCTTGTAAGCAGCTTCGTTGCATGAGCTGTTAAGCTGATTGTGCGATAATTCTCGCACTTGTCAGCTCTTGCCGTCTTCGGAATCGTGTGGATGACGCTTTTCCGAAAGTCAGATGGTATATCGCCAGACTCATATATTCTACAAACCAACGTGAATAGTCGTTTTGTTGCCATTTCTCCCAATGATTTTACAAATTCTGATGGAATGTTATCTATCCCTTCTGCCTTATTTGACCGTGTCCTCCAAAGCTCTTTTAAATTCCGATTCTAATACTGGATCCCCTATCTCTTCTAAATCGACTCCTGTTTCTTCTTCTATCACATCAGACAAATCTTCACCCTGATAGAGGCTTTCAATGGATTCTTTCAACCTATCTGCTCTCTCCTCTGCATTTAACAGTGGAATTCCCGTTGCACTCTTAATGTTACCACCGTTGCTTTTAATGCCACCAAAGGTTGTTTTGACTTTCCTGTATGCTGAATCTGTCCTTCCGACAATCATATCTTTTTCGATGTCTTCACATTTTTCCTGCAGCCATTTCGTCTTAGCTTCCCTGCACTTCCTATTTATTTCATTCCTCAGCGACTTGTATTTCTGTATTCCTGATTTTCCCGGAACATGTTTGTACTTCCTCCTTTCATAAATCAACTGAAGTATTTCTTCTGTTACCCATGGTTTCTTCGCAGCTACCTTCTTTGTACCTACGTTTTCCTTCCCAACTTCTGTGATGGTCGTTTTTAGAGATGTCCATTCCTCTTCAACTGTACTGCCTACTGCGCTATTCCTTATTTCTGTTTCTATAGGGTTAGAGAACTTCAAACGTATCTCGTCATTCCTTTGTACTTCCGTATCCCACTTCTTTGCGTATTGATTCTTCTTGACTAATGTCTTGAACTTCAGCCTACTCTTCATCACTACTATATTGTGATCTGAGTCTGTATCTGCTCCTGGGTACGCCTTACAATCCAGTATCTGATTTCGGAATCTCTGTCTGACCATGATGTAATCTAATTGAAATCTTCCCGAATCCCCGGCCTTTTCCAAGTATACCTCCTCCTCTTGTGATTCTTGAACATGGTATTCGCTATTACTAGCTGAAACTTGTTAAAGAACTCAATTAGTCCTTCTCCTCTTTCATTCCTTGTCCGAAGCCTATATTCTCCTGTAACCTTTTCTTCTACTCCTTCCCCTACAACTGCATTCCAGTCGCCCATGACTATTAGATTTTCGTCTCCCTTTACACACTGCATTACACTTTCAATATCCTCATACACTTTCTCTATCTGTTCATCTTCAGCTTGCGACGTCGGCATGTATACCTGAACTATCGTTGTCGGTGTTGGTCTGCTGTCGATTCTGATTAGAACTACCCGGTCACTGAACTGTTCATAGTAACACACCCTCTGCCCTACCTTCCAATTCATAACGAATCCTACACCTGTTATACCATTTTCTGCTGCTGTTGATATTACCCGATACTCATCTGACCAGAAATCCTTGTCTTCCTTCCACTTCACTTCACTAACCCCTATTATATCTCGATTGAGCCTTTGCATTTCCCTTTTCAGATTTTCTAGTTTCCCTACCACGTTCAAGCTTCTGACATTCCACGCCCCGACTCGTAGAACGTTATCCTTTCGTTGATTATTCAATCTTTTTCTAATGGTAACCTCCCCCTTGGCAGACCCCTCCCGGAGATCCGAATGGGGGACTATTCCGGAATCTTTTGCCAATGGAGAGATTATCATGACACTTCTTCAATTACAGGCCACATGTCCTGTGGATACACGTTACGTGTCTTTAATGCAGTGGTTTCCATTGCCTTCTGCATCCTCATGTCGTTGATCATTGCTGCTTCTTCCGCCTTTAGGGGCAATTTCCCACCCCTAGGACAAGAGAGTGCCCTGAACCTCTATCCGCTCCTCCGCCCTCTTTGACAAGGCCGTTGGCAGAATGAGGCTGACTTCTTATGCCGGAAGTCTTCGGCCGCCAATGCTGATTATTTATCAAAATTTAAGCAGTGGCAGGGATCGAACCCGGGACCATAAGCGTTTTGATTATGAATCAAAGACGCTACCCCTAGACCACGGGAAGCAGCTTTACCACTTGGCAAATCATTGCACAAAGGTGATTTTCGACAGATATACTTCCTCATACAGATTGTTCGTTCTCCTATAGATGTCTAACTGTTGTTGAACTGTTGTCCTTCGGAAAGCCGCGCGGGTTAGCCGTGCGACTAGGGTGCCTTGTCAAGGTTCGTGCGGTTTCCCCCGTCGGAGGTTCGAGTCCTCCCTTGGACATGGGTGTGTGTGTGTGTGTGTGTTGTCTATAGCGTAAGTTAGCTCAAGTTAGATTAAGTAGTGCGTAGGCTTAGGGACCGATAACTTCAACAGTTTGGTCCCATAAAACCTTACCACAAGTTTCCAATTCCCTTCGGAAGGCAAGGCAAGAATAACAGCAAGTTGGTCCTGTTTGGAGGCATTTGGTAATAGCGTCGTCATAGTTCACGTTTCCTCATTTAGCGCTCGCACGTTGGAAAGACTCGGATGCCAGACAAATCCCTTATCCACATGTCGGTGTTTATACACTGAGGTGATGTTAGGTCGTGAGATGGCGGTATGCACACATATGGATGGCGGAAGTATCGCGTACACTTGTATAGAAGGGCCGTACATTGGCGGATCTTTCATTTTTAATCAGGCGATTATGTGAAAAGTTTTCGACTTCATTATGGCCGCACGTCAGGGATTAACAAACTGTGAACGCGGAATGCTAGCTGAAGCTAGACGCACGAGACATTAAGTTTCGGAAATCGTTAGGGAGTTCAATATTCCAAGATCCACATTATCAAGACTATGCCGAGAACACTAAATTTCAGGCTTAACTCTCACCAAAGACAACGCAGTGGGCGACGGCCTTCAGTTAACGACCGAGAGCAGCGGCGTTTGCGTTTGAGCTGTCAGTGCTAACAGACAATCAACGGTGCGTGAAATGACCGCAGAAACCAATGTGGAGAGTATGACGAATGCGGTGAAATTTGGCTATTTGAGCTAAAGACTAACGCGATCGCTTTGCTAACAGTACGACATTGCCTGGAGCGCATCTGCTGGGCTCGTGACCGTATGGATTGCAGCCTGGACGACTGGAAGACAGTGGCATAGTCATATCAGTCCCTATTTAAGTTGGTAAGAACTAATGGTGGGGTTATAGTGTGGCGCAGACCCCACAATGCCATGGACTCAAGTTATCAAGGCACAGTGCAAGCTGGTGGTGGCTCGTCCAGGTCAGGCACACCGAGTTGTGACCCCTCCGAACATTGCAGCAGTTGAAGCCATAGTGAAGGAAAACCACCGAGTGACACTGAATGACATTGCAGCATGTTTACAGATTAGTCATGGGTCAGCACACCACATTGTGCATGATGTTCTCCAGTTTCACAAAGTGCCTGCAAGATGGGTGCCACGGCAGCTGACTTCTGAAATGAGAGAACGACGTGTTGATGCTTGTGAAGAACTTCTTCGGCGCTTTGAACGAGAAGATGATGGCTTCCTTGCAAGAACCGTTACTGGGGACGAAAGCAAGGTTCAGTTCCACCAACCGGAAACGAAGAGAGAGAGAGAGAGCAAGGAATGGCGCCATTCCTCATCACCAAAACCAAAGAATTTTCGAACAGAACCATCAGCAGAGAAGTTAATGTCGACTCTCTTTTGGGTCGAAAGAGGCGTCATTTTGGAGCGTTACATGCCTAGAGGGACCACTGTCACCAGTGCATCATATACAGATCTCCTAAAAATTCATCTGCGGCCTGCAATCAAATCAAACCATCATGGATTGCTGTCAGCAGGTGTCCTTTTGGAACATGATAATGCAAGGCCCCACACTGGCCGTACAACAGTTGCAACAGTCAAAGACCTGTATTCTGAGTGTCTTCCTCATCCATCATACTCACTCGACCTTGCCCCAAGTGATTTCCGTATGTTTGGACCACTCATAGACGCAATGGGAGGAAGTACGCCACGCGGTGCATGAGTTGTTGCGCGGACTACCAAAAGAATTTTTTTCTAAAGGAATTTATGCACTTTTTAAGCGCTAGAGGACTTGCATTGAGCGTGGGGGAGATTATGTTGAAGAGTGATACAGTTTTGTACCACTTATGCACAGTAAATAATTTTGAAAAAATATTTGAGGTCTTCATTTGACTCATCCTCCTACTATCACTCATGGTGTCACTCGGCGGTTTTCCTTCACTATGGCTTCAACTGCTGCAATGTTCTGAGGGGTCACAACTCGGTGTGCCTGACCTGGACGAGTAGCATCTTCCACTGAAGTCACACCATTTGCTAACTTCCTACTCCATTCGTAGACTTGCTGCTGTGACAAACATGCTTCACCGTACTGAACCTTCATTCGTCGATGAATTTCAATAGGTTTCACACCTTCACTACGCAAAACCTGAATAACAGAGCGCTGTTCTTCCCTGGTGCAAGTCGCCAGTGGGGCGGCCATCCTTATACTTAAACTGCGACGGTATGTGTGCATCTACACTATGCTGTGACATACAGGCCATTCTGCACGCTCTTTGTAGCATGCTTACCAACTTACAGGATAGCGGCGCGTAATTTCGATTTGTTATTACAAATTTAAGGTTTTCATTTGACATGCAGGCCGCAAATGATTTTTTAGGAGATATACGCTGCAGCAACACCCTGAGACGAAAACATTAAAATCACCCGCTTGTAACATTCGGAATCAATAACTTCAAAGTAAGTTAGATCACTCCGGGAGTCATTACGCAGCGCAGCACGATCGAAGGTGACTGTGCTGCGCAGGAAGGCGAGTTCTGTCAATCGTGCTAAATGAGCAGTTCCACTCATTTGAAAACCTCCTTACGCCGATTCGTGGCGGTCGGCCTTAGGTCGTCAGTGTCGTTGTGCGAAGACAAAGTGATTGGAACGAGAAAGGGGGAAAGTATACGATGTACGCTCCGTCACACACCGTAAGATAGTTTGTGGAGTATATATGTACGAGGGCTATTCGGAAACTAAGGAACGATCGGTCGCGAAATGGAACAATAATAAAAATCAGGATTTGTTTCCAACAGTTAGCTATATCTTCCAGCTACTTCTCTACATAGTCGCCGTTCCTACGTATGACACATGCCGTAGCGTTGTGCCAAATTTCTAATACTCTCGTCATAGAAGACACGCTCCTGTGCTTTCCGATAGTTGTCTCTGCGAAAATGTTGTCTTTGTATCCAACGTTTCACTTGAGCAGAGATGAAAATCAGAGAGAGCCAAGCTCGGGCTGTATAGTGGGTGATGAAACGCTTCCCATCAGAAACGCTGCAGGCGCTCTCCATTAGCCCTGGAGTATGCAACCGACGACAGTCATGAAGAAGGCAATAAATCGTGTAGGGTTGCATGAATTCAGGAGAAATCTCTCGGCAGGCACCCACACTTGGCGGAAGACACTGCTTTTTAGGCATCTTTACGTGCTCACTGTGTGCTCAGAACTGAGAAGCCTGATGCGACGCTATCCACGGGCATACTAGAGACACTGCCAACACATCTGTGCAAAGCTTCATCGGATTTTCACTGTGGTTACCAATTCGCGACTGATTTTTCCTTATTTTTCGAATAAAAATTCAAATGGCTCTGAGCACTATGGGACTTAACATCTGACGTCATCAGTCCCCTAGAACTTAGAACTAATTAAACCTAACTAACCTAAGGACATCACACACATCCATGCCCGAGGCAGGATTCGAACCTGCGACCGTAGCGGTCGCGCGGTCCCAGACTGAAGCGCCTAGAACCGCTCGGCCACACCGGCCGACTATTTTCCGAATACTTCTCGTACATGTAGAAGATGGACATTATAGTATGAAGAGGTGAAATTATGAAGATATTGACAATGGAATTAATCATTGCGAAGAATGATGAAAAAAACTGCATATCTTAACGTCGTTGATGTAAGCTTGACAAAGGGACACGTGACTGTGTCAGAATTAGCTTTCCGTGAGCGACGAATCTCCGCTCGCTGTATTCGTGCAGCTAAGAAATGACATGTTCTCGCTCTCGTGAGTAAATACGTCGGCAAACGCCATTGTCCCTGAATAATTTACGTCACGGAAGGCGCTCGGCGCCGCGATAGCGGGGTAACAACGTTGTGCGCTATTCCAGCCGAGAGCAGCTGCAAGACGGCGCGGCGCGCGCGCTATTACGCGCCTAATGCGCGCCGGGAAATTGTGTTTGAAGGGATAACGCGATTTCCGGCGGGGCGCGCTGCCGCAAACAGCCGCAAAACACGTTGCTCAGCGCAGCGGCGCGCTGCCATGTGCTGCGATGTGCCGGAAAAGCGCGCCCGCCGATCGAAGGGAGCATCGCGTAGCAGCGAACACTTTGCAGCGGGGCGGCCTTTCGTGCACCGTAATGGAGGTAGCTGACTGAGGGGTCAAGGTACTTTGCGAGTGGATCGAAAAAGACGGAATTCCAAGTGCAACGTGGCCATTTATCTCTGAAACTGACCACTAACTTATTTCAGAGGGTGATATGAAAATTTCCTTCATCATGTAATCGTTCAGTTACACTTCTGTGTAACTGCAGATCTGGGTTAACATCGCCAGTGGGTGTATCTATTTCACATTTTGTTTCTTTACCTTTCCTTTGTAGTAGTGTGTTTTCAAGAGCTGAAACAACCTAGTTGCAGGAGATAAGAATCCTTTTAAGAGGAGTTCGCCATCACAAAAATGTTAAGCCCTACGCAGAGTCGCAGCTTCATGTAGCCAGCCAGGCATTCGTGTTGGTTGTCGTCTCCCAGCTCACTCTCCAGGTGGGATAATGAACCCCTTTTCTCTGTCAAAACACGGAAGGTTTTTAACAAGACAAGAGATCTGTAGCCAGATCTGACATCCAACAGGCCGAAGACGTGTGAGAAGACCGTTCGGTTTAAATTTTCAGAATCCAGATTTCTGACTGGGTCGTACTGTTATTTTCTGGACAGCTAAAAATTTTTCACTGAGCACTGTGTCTGCGTGCAGAGCGTTAGGTAGGCCATGGTGCGTGTGTGTGTGTGGGGGGGGGGGGGGGGGGAGATTTCTTACTTTTCACCACACCTAACAGTGCCACTGGTTCAACACAATACCCCCCCCCCCCAATAATACAAGAAAGTCAAAGCCAGTTTTGAGTTGCGTTTTTGATAAAGACATGTTTACGTGAATGGTGCACTGTGATACACTTCTGAACATTACTTGAGCAGAGGAAGTGGGTTAACGAATATAATGTATGCATACTAACATTAATATTTTTTTAAAAAAGTATTGCTGTTCATATCGACGTAACGAACAAAGTTATAACAGAGGCAGTAATGCTGGATAATGTGCCCATGGTAGCTAAACATTTGCTTTATACATTTTATATTTTGCTTTTAAGTAAAACGTTATGTGGGTTTGCAAGATAAACTGGGCACCTCGTACAACACAGCCTGATTCACGACGAATGTGTAAGGGGAGAATAAATTATTTCCGTTGCTGCAGCGATTATGCAACGTAGCGCCACGCCAATGCGGGTATATAAGCACGCACATGTAGGCAAGAGGTTAGTCTAGCATTCCTGTATTTCCAACGGAAGTGCGGTAAATGCGGAAACGTGAATTATGGCGTCCAAACAGGCCCAACGTGCTGTTGTTCTTTTCTTAGGTACCGAAGTACCAACGCAGACAGACATTCGTGGAGAATGAATAATGTGTATGGGATAGCATCTCTGTCGGAAACCACCCACATCCCAAGCAGTGAAGAGCCTCCCATCTACTGGGAAAATGATGTTCATTGATTTCAAGGAACTCGGGGTCTCCATCACCGGGGAATGGGACTGTACAACGCTGGAGAAATTACGGCGTGCAATTAAATCAAAACGTTATGGAAAACTGCGAAAAGGGGTGGGTGCTGCTTCTTCACTATTAACGCACGTCCCTATATCGCCAATATTGTTATGCAGAAGTCACGCCAACTCAATTAGGGGACACTCGAGTATCCATCCAAGAATCCTGATCTCTCCCCTTGCTATTACCACGTCTCCGATCCCTTAAAAAAGGCGGTGATGGGTTGACGACTCCTGTCGAATGGGGATGTACGGTACGCGGTCACGGACTCCCTTAGGGAGCAGAAGACGGTGTTTTACGAAACCTGGTGCGTCGGTCGGATGATTGCTTCAATCACCACGGCAATTTTGCCTGACTGGCATACCAAATCTGGACGGTGTGGCTTTAAAATAGAAACTTTTTCATCGCCCCTTAGAAACAGATTTGGAGGTGGGAGTATAGTCTAATTCAGATTAAACTCTACATACAATCTGTGTCCAGGTTTCATTGGTTACAGATATGAAACTGAGTACAGTGATATGTTTTCATTTCTCATGTTTCGTATTCAGGATGCAGTGAGTTTATTTATCGACTGTCATTTTCGTTTTGAAGTCGTGAAGTTGTGCTTCAGTTTACAAAATTAAACAGTAAGTGTGTGTTGTGCTAAGATGGGCAATCTGTTAATATGGGTTTTTGCGTTACCTCATCGTCTTACTTGAGCTCTTTATCTAGACTTTCTTGAAAACCAGCTTCTAGCATTCTTGCCATCAAATGAAGCCTCACGTAAACGTTACAGTCCCCGGAAGACGTATCGGCAGAAATGGTCACGTCTCTTGGCCAGCCAAGGACCCTGCACTTACTCCTTTAGCCTTGTGGAAATGGTTGAAAGATAAGCAGACGAATTGACTATTTGGATTATGAGCAGTGCGTCACCACGTCACCAACATAAGAATGAGGACCCACATCAAGTTTTTTTTTTTGTTTTAGAAAATTCGGAAGTGCATTGAAGTTGGGGGTGGAATTTATGATATTCAACTTTTAACTTAATCGTTTGCCTTTGCTTGACACCTGCTATGAGTACTTGATAGTTGACGTCTGTCACTTGCCGCTACAGTGTTGCCACATCGGCTGCCGGTTACCGCTCGGTTGTAGGTGACACACGAACCCGACGGGTCGCTTTACAACTGCTGTTTATGATTGACGCGCAGCAATGTTGGAGGCGGCAGTCGAGAGGTATGACGGAAATGTGAGAAGCTCTGTCGACAACTAATTTTGAGTAACGAACTGCGGCAGGAGACGCGTTTTGTAGCCCTGAATGAAAGTCATGTCCCAAGCTAACTACAACCTAGTGATGTGCAGTGCATCCGAGAAAACGGCGGCCAGCAGTCAGTGACAGAACTAAAATCATGACCGCTTTTTTCACGGCCATTACAGCTATCCTTTTCGAGTAAGCTCAAGACAGAAAACTTTCAGTTTCAGCACTAAAAAACTAACTGTAATTTATCACTATCATTCTTTGGTTATATGAAACTATCCTCACACTGGCTACTAGAGCTGCCGCTGTACCAACCGATGCGCCGTCGTGGATGGTACTTGGACGTGGATTGTAGAGGATAACGACAGATTCCAATTGAAGAAAACAGTGATAGGAAGTAAACTTTGGGCAAATAAAAAGTTCACTAAAATAATGAAAATGACGCGACAAAGTATTAGAAACTAAAACAAAAAAATACATATCATCAGCTAACTGAATAAAAAGAATTATGAAAGTCTTTTGTTTCGCTTTATAAATATAAAAAAAGTTAACGTGTTTGGAACCTATGATCTCCCTAGCAGCATGCTAATGCGCTAACCACAGCGCCTCGACACTACGGCTTAACGGTGTTGCACTTATGACTGATATTTCAGTAGCAACGACGAATTGCAGCCTTCAAAAAATTGGTCTCATGTAATGTCATGTGAAACTTACCTAATGTAGGCCGATCTCTGAGATCTGCTTAACTGCATATGTGTCGCTAACTCGCATCTAGCGCGGAAGTTGTTCCAGCGTCACATTAAGCTCCGGCACGTCGGCATGGAACGAACCGCAGAGAAGGCTGTGAGACGACGCCAGCCAGTAGTTCGCTGACTAGGACCGCACCACGACAGGAGCGGCCTCCATCCGGAGAGAATATAGCCGCCGCTCCTGCCAGCCTCGGTCTCACTGACAGAAGAGCCATACTAGAAGAGTCGCACTAGAAGACGCACTAGAAGACGAGCTGTGATCCAAACTATTTAGTCGTGACTTATGTTTTCCTTTGCATGGAAACTGTATATTTCGAAGGACACTTTATTTGCATGTCATCAATTGCTTTCAAGTTAAGTACTGTCAGTTTAATTACTGTAATAAACTCCTTTAACGTGATTTACTTGTATGTCGTCTAGCTATCCGAGAACAGCTTCTTAGGCACCCTATATAATAAGAGTGGGCAGGATCATCCACAGAAGTATCCAGTAGTGTTTGGTTAGTGCTGAAAGCTGGACAAGATGAACTGTCCAATTGTTGTAGCAGTCTGGCAACGTCGAACAGTTAGGGGATGGCGACGAGTGCTCTGATTGGAGGAAACCAGCTCCAACCCGTTAAGTGTCAACTGTCAAGCTATTTTAATCAGACTATAGGTTGGGTTACATTCTGACAGCTAAATCACTGAAACTCCCTGGTAGGTTAAAACTGTGTGCCGGACCGAGACTCGAATTCGGGACCTTTGCCTTTGCCGCGTGGGATTAGACGAGCAGTCTAGGGTGCTGCAGTCATGGACTGTGCGGCTGATCCCGGCGGAGGTTCGAATCCTCCCTCGGGCATGGTTGTGTGTGTTTGTCCTTAGGATAATTTAGGTTAAGTAGTGTGTAAGCTTATGGACTGATGACCTTAGCAGTTAAGTCCCATAAGATTTCACACACATTTGGACATTTTGAACATTTGCCTTTCGCAGGCAAGTGCTCTACCAACTGAGCTACCCAAGCACGACTCACGCCCCGTCCTCACAGCTTTACTTCTGCCAGTACTCGTCTCCTACCTTCCAAATTTTACAGAAGCTCTCCTGCGAACCTTGCAGAACTAGGATTCCTGAAAGAAAGGATATTGCGGAGACATGGCTCAGCCACAGTCTGGGGGATGTTTCCAGAATGAAATTTTCACTCTGCAGCGGAGTGTGCGCTAATATTAAACTTCCTGGCACATTAAAACTGTGTGGCAGACCGAGACTCGAACTCGGGACCTTTGCCTTTCGCGGGCAAGTGCTCTACCACGAAATGCAAAGGTCCCGCGTTCGAGTCTCGGTCCGGCACACAGTTTTAATCTGCCAAGAAGTTTCATATCAGCTCACACTCCGCTGCAGAGTGAAAATTTCATTCAGCTAAATCACTGTTACCAATAAAAATTGGACAAATGTTATGTGGAATTACTTTATAATAAAATATTTTTATGAGTCACGAAACACACACACACACACACACACACACACACACACACACACCCGGGCGCTCGCGGAAGCCTGCGTGTGTAAAGATTGGGAAATTTGAACTTATACGCTGGCTTGTAAACAATCGTTCTATTCCTCACCATCTGCGAGTGGTACAACAGATTGGGCAATACCTGAGGTATACAAATTACCCTCAGCACACCGTATAAGGCGGCTTTCGGAGTATCTCTAGAGTTCTCGATGTTCAAAAATGACGCTAAGTAGAGTCAATGTATACAGTGAGGGGTGAAGACCAGAAAGCGGTTTAAGTTAGAGAAGAACGATACAGTTTCTTCGAGAACGATAGTGCTAAGGAAAGTCTCTCCACACTGTGCAGATCCTGTGAATGGAGTTGCTAGACGTTCTGTAAGTCCGGGCCGGCTGTTCGATGCAAGCTGATCTGACGTGAGGCTGTCGTGCACCGACCTTAAAACGCGAGGAGGAGACAGTACTTCCTGGAATCAGAAGTAAATGTCAACGTCGATATCTTCGGGTAGTCAACGGCTCACAAGTAATCTACAGCCAAGTTACCAGGGTCAATAAGACATCAACTCGTCAGTAAAGTGTTACATGCAACAGTCACAGAACGCTTCGAATTCATAGTCATTCTATTATATCGCCAAATCATATTCTTCGATTTCATCCTGTTAACGTGTTTAGTTCAGTATGGTAGAAAGTGCTGAATCCATTCAAATATGGTCCAGTACTCAGTTAAGTACGTATTATCTTTAGGGAACGACAGTACGGAATTCTGTGGTGAATGCCTTTCGAAGGTCGTCAAACACGGTATCAAACCGAGCGTGCTTTTGCTTACAGCTTTCCACACTCCGTCCTCTCCTAGAAAAGGTAGAAACGTGAATACAAGTACGAAATATACAGAGATGTAGGAAGAGTCGATTATCAATAATTTGCATTCCCTTGGAAGCAATTGCTAACCAAGCAAAAGTTATACACCATATATTTATTCACTGAAAACCAGGTTTGGTCAAGTTACCATCTTCAAGTCATGGATTAAACTGTATCCTAGGGGCTGCGGCGCAAAAGAGATTTAGGATTTGAGGAAGCAGACGTGTAGGGTACTGCACGCAGCTGTTCAAAGCCACTGTGCCAGGGTGGTGTAGCGGTCAGCGCATCTCCAGAGTGAGCGGGAGCCTCACGTTCGAATCCTGCCCCTGACGTAAATTTTCATTCGTCACTTCTGTCTGAACATATATATATATATATATATATATATATATATATATATATATATATATATATATATATATTAGATGTCTGTGGCTTGAATAGGTCCCTGGAAGGAATAGTTTCATTTCATTAAATTACATCAGGTTAAAAGAAGGTTTCTTGGGGTCACATACATAAAATTTTTCCAATTGCAGCATTCCCACGTAGAAATCTATTTGGTCACTGAATGCAAAAATCAATTGTCTCGTCCAGATTTTAGCACACTGTGTGTCTAACGTCGAGTAACAGTCTTTATGCCGAACACTGTAAAGCATTGAGAACGAAGTCTTTCGCGACGGCACTTATATGTAAAATATTCTTGGTTTTTCTTGCCGCATCAGTTCGGGAAAAAATCTCAAGCTTTCGACGATGGCCTCCATCGTCATCGCCAGGAGAAACTGTCTTCACTGCTGCTGTGTTGGCCTTATATAGCCCGTGGACGGCTTCTGATTCGTCGGCTTGAGATTAGTCTGCGATTACGTACTGCTGTCGCAGACGGTGTCAATATCTGCAATGGTGGGGCCACCGCTTTCGTTGGAATGTAAACTTTGGAAGTAATGTCTCTGCCGCTTCCCTGCATCGAACGCTCGTTTCCATACACCGCTCAGATAGTATCCGCTATCACGGTTGAAGTTCCTTTCGCTCATTCTTATTTCAACTGCCTCCTTAATAACAGAATCCCAGTACGTGGAAGCATGGGACAAAATTTGTGTTTCAGAGAACAGTATTTTATGTTCGTTCGTGAGGCTGTGCTCCAAACTTGCCGATTTCTCCAGTTCTCTATTTTTAATATGCCGTTGGTCTTCTGCACAGCTGTCGGAAACGATACGAATGGTCTGATCTATATAATTGCTTCCACGCTCACCGGGGATATTATAAATTCCACGGACCCTGAGGCCGAGACTGTCCTTGACAGGGCGCATTGTCTAATTTTCTTAGGAGGACGAGAAACTTGGTCTTATACCTGCCCAGGACACTTTCTATTTTGCTGGATATAACGCCACAAAAAGGAAGAACTGCAATCGGAGTTTCATCCTGTGAGTGTGCAGCATTTTCACGTTTCCTTTTCTTGGAGAACGCTGTCTTTATATTGCGTGCATCATAGCCATTCTTTTCGCAACACGTACTTCAGCAGGTTAATTTTGTATTTCAGGTGGTCCTCACCGGAAACAGTTTTTGCTCTATAGACCAACGTGTTCGAAACAGGGTGATGGAAACTCTGTGAATTAAGGTATAAATCGGTATACGTCGGCTTACGGTACACAGAGTGGCCGAGACTCTCGTCCGCCCGTCGTTGCACGAAAACTTCTAAGAATGGCAACCTTCCTTCCTTCTCCATCTCGACAGTGAACCGGATGTTAGGATGAATGCTGTTCATTTGTTCCATTAATTGTTATAGAGCTTCTGCACCGTGTGGTCAGACCATATATGTATCGTCAACGTAGCCATAAAATAAAGATGGACGGAGGGGTGAATTCAATGCACGTTCCTCAAAATTGTGGTCTGGCCACGGTTCGCGCCGTTCCACCCGTCGGAGGTTGGAGTCGCATGGGCGTGTCTGTTGTACTTAGCGTAAGTTAGTTTAAGTTAGATTAAGTTGTGTGTAAGCCTAGGGACGGATGACCTCAGCAGTTTGGTCCCATAGGAACTTAACACAAATTTCCAAAATTTCCTGTCATTCAATCAACATGATCCTTACATACTTTATTCTTTTGTCTTCTATCTTGTCATTAACTAAAAATCTTTTTAACTCTTGATATTACTGTTTCATTTCTCTTTTTTCCATTTTGTTAAAGCGCCTTACACTTTTTTTGTTACTGTCCATGATTCGGAACCATATGGAAGAAAAATAATTTTCAAATGTGTGTGAAATCTTACGCGGCTTAAATAACGTCATCAGTCCCTAAGCTTACACACTACTTGACCTAAATTATCCTAAGGACAAACACACACACAGACCCATTCCCGAGGGAGGACTCGAACCTCCGCCGGGACCAGCCACACAGTGCATGACTACAGCGCCTGGGACCGCTCGGCTAATCCCGCGTGGCCATATGGAAGAGTAGGAACACTCTTAACTTTATAGAATTACATCTGTATTCCCTCTCATGCTTTTATTCTACAGACAGCTAACGTCGAATCCTAGATAATTGAAGTGGGATACGTGTACTAAAATTTTCTCGATCTGACTGGATTCTTTCCTTAGAAAGCCATTATCTTTGATTTATTTGCAGATATAGTTAAGTTCTAATATGTTTTGTTTTGGCCCAATCCACATACTGATCTTTGTAAATTATCTTCTGTATCCTGTATAATTATCTGGTTAGCGGCATATAACAGTCTATTTAATGGTACGCTAGATCATATTTTAATTCCTAAGCGTTTTTCATTTTTCCACTTCACAGCTAGTTCGTCTCTGTATAAATTAAATCAAGTGGGTGATAGACTAGCAACCTTGTCAAACACCTTGGTTTATTAAAATTTCATCTGACATTTTGGAATCTGAATTTATAACTATTTTTGTATCTAGATGCAGACTCTTTAATTAGATGTTTCAGAAAACGTTTTACGTTCAATATTTTCCACAAATGGCTTCATCAAAGGCTTACTGAAAATCAATAAATGCTAAATGCGTTTCTAAGCCGAATTCCCGACATTTTTCAATAATTCATCTTACGGTAATATATAATCATTACACGAACCTCCGTTTCTGAAGCTTGATTGTTCTTCTGAGTTTATTGCATAAGTGATGGTGTGTAGCCTCTGATTAAGAATCTTCTCATAAATTTTATACCCCGCATGTAGTAATCTTATTCTTCTACAATTTCCCGTGTCTTTCCTATTGGCTTTTTTTAAATATAGAAAAAACTTTGGCTGTCTTCCATTCTTCAGGCACACAACAGTTCTTCCAACACACATTTAAAAAATGGAAGAAGCAAAATTCTAAAGTTATTCCTCCGTTTTCGCTTAATTCATCATTAATGCCAACTAGGCCAGTAGCTTTTCTGTCTTTTATTACATTAAAGACTGCCTTTAATTCTTTTATATCTATTTAACCTACGGAGTTGTTATCAGTTTTTAAAGAATTACTTCTTTCCCTGTCTTCATCAAGCCATAAACTTCTGTAATGGTAAATCTATAGATTTTCTGTTATTGTATTACAGTATCTTCCTCCGTTTTATTCTTATGTTTCATAAATTCAAACGCTATATTCTGTCTTCCGTGAGCGTCTTATACAACATTAACAATCTTTCCCAGGATTCAGATGGTATCTTTTTATTAATTTTTTTATTTCTTTTCTGTTTGTATGTTTTCCAGGTTTCAATTATAGTGTTGGTAAACAGGTGTTATAAGCGTATTGTTTTTTCTTTAATTTCGTTAGCTGTATTCCATACTTTCAGACCTACTTTCGGCGAATGCAATAGAAACAATTCAAACATCCGGTGCCCACATAGAGTGTCGTAACTCGACGTTAACGGCAGCGCAGGGTTATTGATGAGCGTGCAGATTGCTACCGCTTAGCAAACGGACGGACTAGGAGGGGTGCGGTGGCGGTCGCGCCTACTACCAATTGCTCATAGCGGAGTGGCTCGCCGCCCGGCAAGTGTTTGCGTGACGCGGGTCGCACTATCTCTGCGGTAAGTAAATTGGCCGCTTTGGCCGGCTCCATGAATATTGCTCCGGCCGTCTGGCGTAGCGCAGCGTTAAATTGATTTCCCGTAACCGGTCTCCGAAAACTGTTTATCAATAACCGCCGGCGATAGGTTTGCGCTAGATTACCCGGAATTACCCAGCCCGCGTTGTGCAGCCGCCTCGTGTTGGTACAGGATTAATTAGAAATCAGCGGCCGCACCACCGCGCGGGATGCTCACCTATACCGAACACCGGAGCGGCGTTTCTTTACGTGGATGGCCAAGTAGTGTGGTTTATTTATCCTGGCAAGATCCAGGCGCTCTCTGTCATCTATGTATTTTACATTATGCTGACAGAACGACAGATGTCTTCCAAAAGTCTTGAATTTAATATGGGAAACAACACTTAGGAGTAACTATAACATAAACAGTAGAGAACAGTAATAGTTTTAGGTGAAGAAAGCGAAGTTTATATTAGTTCGTGAAAAGTAGGACATACAAAGAGAGACTGCAATCAGGTAAATTTAAACTAACTGCGATGGCGAGAGTGGAGGCGAGAGAAGGAATTTGAGAGGAAGAGAAATGGTTCAGATGGCTCTGATCACCATGGGACTTAATTTCTGAGGTCATCAGTCCCTTAGAACTCAGAACTACTTAAACCTAACTAACCTAAGGACATCACACACATCCATGCCCGAGGCAGGGTTCTGACCTGCGACCGTAGCGGTCGCGCGGTTCCAGACTGTAGCGCCTAGAGCCGCTCGGCCACCTCGGCCGGCGGAAGAGAAAGATGAACATCATAGAAACACAAGTAATGAAAAGAGTGGGAGAGAAAAATTGTGTGGCTGTCTAAGAAAAATGTTCAAATGTGTGTGAAATCTTAGGACTGATGACCTCAGCAGTTAAGTCCCATAGTGCTCAGAACCATTTGAACCATTTTTTTTGTGTGAAATCTTATGGGACTTAACTGCTAAGGCCTTCAGTCCCTAAGCTTACAAACTACCTAACCTAAATTATCCTAAGGACAAACACACACTGATGTGTCGACAGAAGTGCCGACACAGTGTTATTTTGAGGGGGCCGATAGGCACGCTATCTAACGCAGACGGGCGTGAATTCTGGAACAGGATAACTATTGAATGGTAGCAAGAAAAGTACGTAGCTGCTTTATACTTAACTTTTAATTATTGTTGTATACATCGTTCTTCTTGAGACATTTATACTATAACTCTCAAAGTAGGTAAGGCTACTGGCGCCTTGCTAGGTCGTAGCCATGGACTTAGCAGAAGGCTATTCTAACTGTCTCTCGGCAAATGAGAGGAAGGCTTCGTCCGTATTGTCGCTAGCAATGTCGTCGTACAACTGGGGCGAGTGCTCTATCGTATATCGAGACCTGCCTTGTGGTGGCGCTAGGTCTGCGATCACACAGTGGCGACACGCGGGTCCGACATGTACTAAATGGACCGCGGCCGATTTAAGCTACCACCTAGCAAGTGTGGTGTCTGGCGGTGACACCACACACACAACCATGCCCGTGGGAGGACTCGAGCCTCCACCGGGACCAGCCGCACAGGTGTGACTAAGAATCGAAAAGAGAAGTTAGCGTAACTGGTATAAGATGAACGCATTTGCTTTACTATTTGACAAAGAGAAAACTGTCGATATATGTTAGTTCTTTGGGAGAAGTTACGACGCGTGTAGGGTAGTTTTCTCCAAAGGCGAACAGGAACAACCCATGAGAAGTTAGTGAACGCTCCTGTTTTACGGACAGGCTCAGCTAGTATTCTTGATAAACGAGACTTCGTGCTTACGATAAGATGACGATCTCTGACGTGATATAGTACTGTGCACCACACTATTGAGCCAGTGAAGTAGACATAGTGTATATTAGTTAAATAACTCGTCTCGCCGCAACCACCCTAAGTGCACGTCGTAAGGGTGCACATATCGATCTTGTACTTGGCGGATGGAATCTGCCCTTACGCTTCTTTGTTACAGCTCAGTGGCATCGGTGACGGGGATGGCCCTCAGTTCTAGAAGGGACAGATTGACGTCTAGGGATCGTCTGGTACGAAGGAGTAAGTCAATGGCGCCAGACCCACGACGAGAGTAGGACGCGTATGTGTGTGAGAAAATCAGTCGTGGTCAAAATAATAATTTTCAAGCTCAGGCTTAATTTTATATCATGGGAGATGTCATATGATTAAAAGGCGATTGAGGAGTAATAAATCAACATTGGTAAATATGTATAAGCTCGACGTAGACGCGCTCCTGCATTTGTAGTGTGAGAGCGGTCAGAACAAGTGAAGAAGTAGTATTTTAATTTAAAGTGAAATAAATTAACTGTGTCGTACGAAAGTATTCGCGTATTGCAACCTCTTGATTATAATTAGAATTCTTGGAAAGGAATCACTTATAGAACAGTGTGGGAATACAAATAGAGCATGCAAGATAGGCTCACGTTCAGAACTTTTATATCGGCACATGTACCTTGGGAGTAATTTCGCACTCAAAAACTGGCTATTTACGAATTTTCGATGCCTAATTTTCCAAGCCAGACTATATTAAGTAATAATCAAGTGAATATCAATAAATACTACAAAGTGGCGCTTTACAACGTATGGGAACTGGCATGATCAATTGGAAGGTTCTCGCAGTTGTAACACATACAGGTATCAAAGATAAGCTCTAACCATGCTACATTTCCTCTAATTATTCTTGTTCAATTACATCTGTATGATGGAGCCTTGTTGGAACTACTGAACCTTTTGTGTACATTCCTCATCCTGTGCAAAATTATTCCGAGAAGTATTGGTGGGCGAGTGAAAATTTGGACCAAGGCCGGGAATCGAACCCGTGTCTCCTGGATCGAGGAGGGAGGCGTGCCAGGGTAATCCGTGCAGTTGTGTGAACCGTTGTGCCTAGGTTGCTTAACGGGTAAGGCACCTGCCCAGTAAGCAGGAGTTTGGGGCTCGATTCCCGGCCTTGATAAAAATTTTCATTCACCACTTCAGTCTATATACATACCGGGTGATCAAAAAGTCAGTATAAATTTTAAAACTGAACAAATCACGGAATAATGTAGATAGAGAGGTACAAATTGACACACATGCTTGGAATGACATGGGGTTTTATAAGAACCAAAAAAAAAAAAACGTTCAAAAAATGTCCGACAGGTGGCGCTTCATCTGATCAGAATAGCAATAATTAGCATAACAAAGTAAGACAAAGCAAAGATGATGTTCTTTACAGGAAATGCTCAATATGTCCACCATCATTCCTCAACAATAGCTGTAGTCGAGGAATAATGTTGTGAACACCACTGTAAAGCATGTCCGGAGTTATGGTGAGGCATTGGCGTTAGATGTTGTGTTTCAGCATCCCTAGAGATGTCGGTCGATCACGATAAACTTGCGAATTCAGATAACACCAAAGCCAATAATCGCACGGACTGAGGTCTGGGGACCTGGGAGGCCAAGCATGACGAAAGTGGCGGCTGAGCACACGATCATCACCAAACGACGCGCGCTAGAGATCTTTCACGCGTCTAGCAATACTTTTTTTTTTTAGTTCTAATAAAACCCCATGTCATTCCAAGCATGTATGTCAATTTATACCTCTCTATCTACATTATTCCGTGGTTTATTAAGTTTTCAAATTTATACTGACTTTTTGATCACCCGGTACAATCGTAAATAATCGCATATATTAAATACATAACGATTAGACCAATAGATTAAGGGGAAAAAGAAGAATTACATCTCAAATACAATATTTCCCCACCACTCGTTACTCGACAGTGTATTCCTTTTAGCTCGTCTAATAAGCTGTACGGTTTCGCTCCTCTGATAATATGTACAATACCAATGATTTTTTCGGATGGCTTAAATACAGCGAACATACTCTAGTTCGTAACTGTATTTGCGTCCGTACGTAGTTCACATACCTACTCAAGCTTTCAACTGAACCAAGGAGACCGAAAAAGTCCATTATGAGAAAACGCCGTGCGTGCGTTTCGGCGAGGGGTATTTCAATGAGGTGTGACTGCGTGCAACCGTTAGTCCACGAACGCTTTTATCGGAAGCAGTGAAATCTGATGCGTATCGTAATAAAGTCAACATTGAACGTCAGGAAAGAGAAAATTATGCCTAATGTATCCCTTTAATCTGTGACACTTTGCGATAAAGCCACAAGCCGTCTGTGCTTTTAGTGGTGAGAACAACAACGTAACGCTGACATCAGTTGGCGATCTGCGAAATGTACTGCGAGTGAGATCTAACATAAACAGAAGATGATGTCAGTTATCGACGAACTAACATCATGTATACTGTGGCAAACATACTTTTATTATTGATTACGTTAAACGCATAATAGAGTATGGGCTACTGCCTTAATCTAAAATTAATATTACTGGTGTCAGTAGTAACGTTCAGTATTTCTGAATGAAACTCCATGTAGCTGAATGAGCCGAAATCAACAGCGATGACTCATCCGTTCCACGTGGAGATTCTTTTCCAAAATTGGGTATCGAGAGTGGAGAAGGAAGTGCCTATGTTACTCGTCCCCCAGCCGTCATATGGGGCTGGTTAACGCAGCCTAGTTGATTTTTTGAGAAATATGTCGCAACTTTGCCACTGCCTTATATATTCTAAGCAGCTCGCAACTGACTGTTTTGCCACGTAGTTCGTGTTACCTACTATTATAATTTCTTGCACCTTTTGTCTTTCATTTTGAATTATCAAGCTGCCCAGATCTGGAAGTCCTGCTATGTTTTCTCCCTTCTAACTTTAATATAATTTGGTAACCCCCCACACCCCACTCCCACAATATTAGCGCCATATTGTGATTGCTACTGAGATTTTAGAGAACTTTGATTTCTGTCAATTTTATACGAATTGTGTGCAAATAAAAATCTGTTATATTTAGACTTGACTTACATTTCAAGGTTCCTTATTTGACCAACTGACTGTTTGCTTCGGTCTCGGGTTCTTCGGCCGACGTTTGTTTGATGAGTTTTCCAACGATTCGCCAGCAGGAATGGCTGGCGTTGTCAAAGCTTCACCCTCCATTGCTAATGGTATTTCACCACTAATTGAGGGTGAAGCTTTGATGATGCCAGCCACTCTTGCTGGCGAAGCGCCAGAAAAATCATCAAAGACACCAGCCAAAGAACCGGAGGCAGAATCCAACAGGCAATTTGTCAACAAGTGGCGACTGAAGCCTTAACCATCTTTTTCCTCATTTGTCTTACAACTTTTTCGTGGTTAGGCAATCCATTAATAACAAATGTAACCAGTTGTATTTCTAAGTTCTTGTTCGCACTATGGTGATATTTTCGTGGTGTACAGTAGCCAAACACAACCAACTACTTTTTGAAGTTACAGAGGAACACACATCGAGTTTCACTATTGACGGGCCACCGGCATTCCCCTGTCCTAATGTCATCATTTGAGCGAGATCTTCGCTACGATGACTTCAACGTAGATGAGCCCTTACTCTCTGAAGCTCCTTTCTTTTCTTCTGTTTCTGCAAAAGACGATCAAAAAGTTTCCAGGCGTTGCTGCAGTATATACGCAACGTGGAGTATATAAGCACCGAGATGTAGCCAAGGAATTAGTGTGGTATTGGTATTCTTCCGACGTGGGCGGGGTAAATGCGGAAACATCAACAATGGCCACATTTTTCTTGAATGCGAAACCAACGTTCTATTATTATTTTCTTGGCTATTGAAGACAAAACGTAGTAGATTTCGATCGGAAAATGAAGAAAGTGTATGGAGCAGCATGTTTGCGGAAAACCACACTCGTCCCAAGAAGTTCAAGAGTCAGCATATGCTGGAGGTCTCTGTTGACCATCTGTGGATATGGGCAGCGGCCGGTCAAATGTTTACAAAGAAAAAAATCGCCAAAACTACCGTATGTTTAGAGAAATTATTTTATTTAGACAATCAGTTTCGGCATTTCAATAATGACATCTTCAGACTCCTATGCACTCTGGTTGTCTGCACATGGAGTGCCTAAGGGCCTGAAGATGGTTTTATTGAGATACCGAAACCGGTTCTCTAAATAAAATAACTTCTTAAAACACTACAGCCTTTTTGGAAATTTTCGTTGGTAAAAGTGTGCTGGAATGGAGAGTCTCACTTTGCTCTTTGATTACCCAGGCTCATTGCTTACTGATTTCGAGGAACCTGGTGTTTCCATAAATGGGGAACGTTACTGCGCAACGCTGGAGAAATCACGGTGTGTAATTCAGACGAAACGTCCGGGAAAACTGCAACAAGGGGTGCTGCTGCTACGTAATAACGCACGTTCCGATGCCGAAAAAATAATAACGCAGAAGTTACGCCAACTCCACTGGTAGACAGTCGAGCATTCGCCCTAGAGTTCTGATCTTTCTCCATAAGATGATCACGCCTTCGGTCACTTAAAAAGGACGTCGAAGGGCCGACAACTCTTGCCAGACGAGCAGGATACGCGGCAGGCAGTTACGTACTTCTTCACGCAACAGGACACCATGATTAACTAAACGGTTATCTTCAACCTGTTGCGGTGGTGGGATGATAGCCTCAACGCTCACGGCAATTTTGCCTGATTGGTATACAGATTCCTGACTGTATGGCGTTCAGAAGCTTTTTGATCGCCCTTTACAATTATACATGTGTGCTTGGGAACTCAAAGCAAAAACGTAAACCTGGCTGGAATAGTAACTTATGATAGTTTGTTATAAAATCATAGAGTAAGTATTTGTTATAGTGTCAAATGTGCGAAATTCTGAGCTATTGATCAGTTAAGCTATGCCGCTGTAGGATCAAAAATAAAATAGCGATTTTTATTACTTTCGACTTTGCGATTAGTTACTGCTGCTAGTAGTCTGAATTTCGCAGCTGTGGTCCTCTGATCTGCGGGTAAGCTAGTGACAACTATTTGTGACCTACGTAAACTACACATAGATTGTACTGTATCACGTTTCTGACGAAAATGTATTGTGTTGTATAAGTAGACTGTTGTACCAGGTTGCTATCTGGAGAATCCGTGAACTGCCAGGTACTCTCCCCTGGTGGAAGGACGGGAAGGGGTTGCAGTCAATCTTGTCATACAAATGAGGAGCTATGCGATTAAAAGTAGCACGGTTGCAAGGCCAAGAAAGCCAAGAACAGCCGGGAGAGCAGTATGCAGGCCCTTCGCCCAACCATACCGCATCCAATGACACCAACTGCAGAGGATGACTCTGCGATGGGCAAAAACGTGGAGCTGTTCTTTAATTAGATCTATGAATCATTTAGTCTAAAAGATGTATACGATACGCTGCAGGTTCCTCTGGCAACTACAGTCAAGTAGAGGTGCATCCGATGAACGGTGACGTGAGTCCTATGCTGTGGTCAATAAAATGTAACGAATATACTAATACGGCTGCTGCATAAGAATTTAGTAGCAGAACGAACATTTTAAACAACTAAATGAGATGGTCTAGTTATCTTACGAGATATCCTTACGACTAATTTCCGTTGCTGACGACATGCTGTTCGGTAGTAGATGAAATTTTAGTGGAAATATGCACTGGCTGAGAAATAAAAGAGAAGAACCCAGAGGACGGATGTGAATGTAACTTTGTACAGTTACACGATATCGGCGGATATGCAGATTATTGGTTTTTCGATGCTGTGTGACTGGTATAACGGCCAACAGATTAGTTCAGCGTTGTTCATCTTTAGCGTCGTTATCGACTGGGAGGATATATGAGGTGTGTGAACTGCGTCAGATGTTGAGTGCTCACTAAGAAGGACACGGAAACGCGAGATAGCGTTATCAGCACCTGGCAGAGTTTGAAAGGAGCCTCGCTGTAGGCCTCCCTTTGGCCGGCTGGACGAAAAGTACAGTATTCAGTGGCAGCCGTGTAGAGCAGTGGTCCGATGTTGGACTGGATTAAATCGTGATGACAGATGCACTCGTCGTCAAGGCTCCGGTCACTGAAGTCTCACCACCAGAAGGGGGCATCGCCGTGTTCTGCACCAAGCACATCGTAACGCCTTCGCAACTGCGCCTCCTATCCGACAAGAAGTAGTGGCTCCCTGCAATATTCTGTGTTATCCTACAACAGTGGTCGGAGACTAGTAGCAGACGGATTAGGGAATTGCCATCCCATGCGTACGTAGGCTGCCGTTTATACCACAACGCAAACCGCTGCATTCGGAGTGGTGCCGCGACCGGAATCATGGACTGCTGATGGAATGGTTTCGCACTGTCTTCAGTGACGAACTGTGATTCTGTAGTACTCCGTGTGGTCATTCTCGGCGAATATAGCGGCGACCTGGGGTGAGGCCGTATTCTCAGAATGTTACAGAAAGGCACAGAGGTGATGCTCCTGGATTCGTAGTATGGCACTCGTCGGGTGTGACTGAAGGTCGCGACTGTTGGTGATTGAGGAAACTCTAACGGCAAAACGGAACATCACGGACACCGCGCGTCCTCAAGTGCTGGCTCTCATGCTACAGAATCAGGGAGACATTTTTCAACAGAACAACGCTTGTTGACACATGGCACGTGGTCTATGATTTTTATGGGTCATTTTGAAGTAAGCTAGTGGCCAGGAAGACCCCAGATTTGTTCCCCACACGACATGTGTGGGACCAGAACGGACGTCAGTCAGCTCCGTCCCATCGCCAGTAGATCAGAGGATGTCAAGAACCAGTTGCAACAGCTGTGACTTAGATTGTCTCAGGAGGCGATACAACGGGTTTATGGCACTCTTCCCAAAAGAATCAGTGCATCCATCAAGACCAGAGGGCACAACTTCATAATGCTAAGTGAGCTCACATTGCCTAATTCTTTCTAAGTTTGACTGGATTTCGTAATCGCTTAAATAACATCACATACTCTATCAACACTACAAGTTCATTTCCTCCTCCCCTCCTGAGTGCTTCACTTCTTTGTTAGGCAGTGTGTATGTTTGAAAATTAAAGTAGACCAGAGTAGACCAACATGAACCACTGCCAAATTTGCCAGGTACTTACCTGCTCCAAATTACTGCCCCGTTGTTCTGTACTGGAGCAGCTATTTACGACTTGTAGCTACACTTTCACTTCTTCTCATTATAAGCATGTATCAGCAAACTGATTTAGACCTGTCGTATCAGAATTACACTTCCGCATAAATTAAAGCAATTAGAAGTTAATTAATGCAGCCTGATTGTACAACAGGGGCCAATTAAACTGTTACTTTCTAAATTATTCTGGTATGCATACACATAATGAATATGTGCGTGCTCATAGGTCAGTGTGAGCGAATGTGGTACTTTTATTCCAGTTTCGGCATCTGTGATTAGGGTGCGTAGTAGTACTGATATTACGTTGTGAATCCTGCCATTAACTGTTGTTTTCCTGTTCATACGAAATAATGAGGTTAATTATGCTGTGATTGATACAGGTGCAGACCAAGGCTAAAAGTTAAATACTAGTTTATTTACATTTTCGCAGTGTGACAGCGTCCGTAGCTCGTGGACTACTGGCTAGCATTGCTGCCTCTGGATCAGGGGGTTCCCGGTTCGATACCCGGCCAGATTGGGGATTTTCTCTGCCCGGGGGCTGAGTGTTTATGTTGTCTTAATCATTTCGTTGCCATCATTCGTGGCAGTGGTAATTTTGGAATGTGTAAACAATTGGACTGTGGAAAAATTGAGACTCTGTATGGGTGGTGATGACAGCGCAGTTGAGCGCCCCAGACACCAATCATCATCATCATCACAGTGTGATAATGCTGAGTAAGCTGCTCGATAGCGTAACTACAGATTTCAGCAGTCTGAGCGTGACTGCCATTTCACTAACACTGTAAGCCTACTACCGAAAACGAGAGCAAAATCGAAACGGAGGGTAGAATGCCTCAAGCTTGTTATAAGAGGACAGTAAATATCTCGAAACTTCCTTCGTAATACTGTTATAGCTGGGCTGGCGGCGTGTATTCTCTCATTATCCGACATGAAATAATCATACGTCTTTCTTCTAAGGCTGCTCATAAGTCGTCTAGAATAATTCTCAGTTAAAGCGTACAGCACCAATTAAACATTGATCAAAAGTATCCGGACACCTATTAGTGGTGATTAATATGGCGGGGGGGGGGGGGGGGGGATGCCTACCCACTGTGCTTATGATGGCTTGAAATCTGCTGGAGATTGTTTCAGTCAGGTGTCTGAAGGTTTGTGGAGGAATAGCAAACCATTCTTCTTCAAGAGCCTAAACCAGGACCGAGCGAGGTGGCGCAGTGGTTAACACACTGGACTCGCATTCGGGGCGACGACGGTTCAAACCCGCGTCCGGCCATCCTGATTTAGGTTTTCCGTGATTTCCTAAATTGCTTCAGGCAAATGCTAGGATGGTTCCTGTGAAAAGGCACGGCCGACTCTCGTCCTAATCCTTCCCTATCCCGATGGGACCGATGACCTCGCTGTTTGGTCCTCTCCCCCGAATCAACCAACCAACCTAAACCGGGGAAGCTAGTGGTGTTGGACGCTGGGGTCTCAGTCAAGTCGGCGTTGTAGCCCATCACAATGGTGTTGTATTGAGATGAGGCGGAGACTCTGAGCAGGTTAGTCCATTCCAGCAATGTTATTGTCCACAAACTATTGCCTCATATGACAGGATACACTCTCATGCTGATGCAAGCATTGTGGTTTCCGAACTTTTCCTGTAGTGTACTTAGTACACAATGATGTAATAGGTTTATATCATTCCGTGTTTAGCGTCTCCTGAAATGCAAGAGAGTGACCACATCCCAAACACGGAGTACACCCCCATACCGTAACACCAAATCCTATGTATTTCTTCTCTGTTGCCACCGCATATGATGAGGCTTTTATCGAATTGGCACATGGAGTAGTGTGAGTTGTCGCAAACAAATCACTCGTTTCCAGTCATTCACTGTCTAGCGGCATCGGATTTTACACCACCTCAAACGTGGCATTAAGTACAAAAGTATGCGGCTCATGAGGAGCTGCGCAATTATTGTACCCCATTCTTCTTAACTCCCTAAGCACAGTCATCGAAATGGACTGCTGACAGCAATTTGGAACTCATAAGAAATTCCTTCTGCTGATTTCATGGGATATTTTACAGCCAACCTCCGTAATACTCAACGGTTAATATCCCTCAGTACAAGAGGTCTACCTGTTCTTGATTTACCTGTGATTGGTCTTCCGCGTTCGGACTTCACGGTGACATCACCAGCAGTCGACCTGGACAGCTTGAGCAGGGTTGAAATGTCCCTGATGGGTCTGTTACTCAGATGACATCCGATGACTAGTCTCTCAGCTCTCCTGTTGTTAGTGTACCTATACTGTGAACACAATACTCCCAGTTAGTTTTATACTGGTTTGTCCGCTTCTCGTGACATCTGTCAGTTTCGCTTTACACAGGTGCGTCTGTCTATTTTTGATCAGACGGTGAACAATTTGAGCAACGGACGGGAGTGTCATGCTTTGAACGTGACCTGAATGTTGGGATATGGTTTACCGCGGTACGCGGGAGTCATCGCCTGTGTTGCACATGAAACAAACATAATATTAGCTTTAAGTATCAAAGATAATTTGCAGGCCGAACGTATAGAGAGGCGTGGACGGTATTAAAAGAAACTAAGGCCCCATTTATCCTCAAGGGGCTAGATCACGGTGACGCTCCATTTGGAACCGATAATCATGATCTTTTCCAGTAAAGTAGGAAACAAATCATAAACCTGACTTTAGATCTTTACCACACATCCCTGAGATTCTACAATGCATTTTTAAGCACAAAACTTGTACTCAGAGGACGTTACACGACTTCGACGAAAGGCTATTGCGGAGTGCGAGGGCGGCTGGTGGGAGCTCAGAATTTTCATCCTAGAATAAAGTTCCAAAAGCTACTCGAAACGCTATTATCTAACGTAGTACGTAGAAATGTTTAAAAACAGAATGTTTGGAGAGAATGGCCGCAATGTGGAATAACATCCATGTCTTTCGACACAAATTCCTTATGAAAAAGTGCACCACCATATCTAAATGAAAATATATCGCAAAAACCCGGCGTACTACAGTAGAAAAGATGCCAGCTCACAAATTACAAAGACGTATAACGTACGTGCGTGTGTATCTCAGAGGTAATAGCTCCTACCAACTTAAAAAAAATTAAAAAAAAGAAAGCATAATTTAACAAACCTTTGATTGGCAGTAAAGGAGCCATTTATTTCCGATGTCGAAGCACTCTCATTTTGACGTAATTATGTTGATCAACTGGCTTCCGCTAACCAATCGAAGCGTTGTTTTGTACAACTGACACTGCTATCTCAACCTTTTCTATCATTATAAATCGAACATTAAGCAAGGCAAGCAGGTGCATTCAGATTCTTTACCATAAATGAATCATGTTACGAAGAAATACGTTGTTGAGAATAGTATTTTAGTTGATGCTAATGCTCTCTTTGAAACCATCCGAAACTTACAAGACCCCTGCCATTACAGTATTACGTCTGCTGCATTCGAGTGCTCAGTTGCCCCAGAATCCCTGCAGTAAATCCCTGTTTAGCATATTCTAACATTTAGGGCACACTTTATATGAATGAATTTTAAATAATAGACTCTCTAAGGAACATTTTAAGCCAATAAAAAATTAGGCTAAAAATTCTACCTGATGTTCCCCCTTAAGAGAGCAGTGCTGTAATAGTGTCTTTGTCAACGATAATGGTCATATCCTGCTGCTTTTCTGATTGATGTGAGGTAATGTTCTGCCGACATTTGTGGTCGAGCGGTTCTAGGTGCTTCAGCCTGGAACCGCGCTGTTGCTATAGTCGCAGGTTCGAATCCTGCTTCGGGCATGGATGTGTGTGATGTCCTTAGGTTAGTTAGGTTTAAGTAGTTCTAAGTCTAGGGGACTGATGATCTCAGATGTTAAGTCCCATAGCGCTCAGAACCATTTGAACCATTTTTGACGTAATGTTCTTCGCGAAGTGATCTCCATACGAGCGGTACATTACCGTCTGATTTCCCTTCTTGTCGTTTTAGAATCTGAGTCTCATTACGGAAGAGCAGCTGCTGGTTGTTCAAGGAGGGTGCGGACAGGCTATTCGCCGGTCTGTCAGGGCCCGACTTCCGGCTGTCTTGGCGCACTCGGCCCTCGGCTCGTGGACACAGGCCGGCGCTAACGATTCCTCAATTATGGATAGCTCCTTTCAGGCCGGCGGCTCATCCATTTCCGATGAGTTGGTCGCGCTCGAGCGGTGGCACCAGTGGACGCAACCGCCCCCCGTCAACGCGTCAATATTCATTTACCGCCTGACAGCCCCCACCGCCGTCTTTTAGTGTCCAGTTTCCCCTCACCCGGTCACAGAGTGTTCCGCACGTCTTACGGAAGCCCTCTGCTAGCAGACTGCCATTACGATAATTACTGGGCACCTACAGAGATCATATAGTACTGACCAGAATTTAGAAACGTTCGTGTTAAACTTCACTCTCCAGACATCGTAAGTGGAACCACGTCGAAAGCACAAAGACCAGCTGAGCAATAGCAAACAAAACATGGTGTCGTATTGTGGTTGACATCAATGAGATTCCAAGAAGAAATAAGAGAGAGACAAACAGACAGACAGAACAATTACAAGAAGATTGGAAAATACCTCTTATTCTCTTATTCATCCAATAGACAAAAATGTTGACAAAACAGATGTAAAAAATAAACGACGTGTTTCTCTTCTCCCAAGGGCGAAAAAAATCGTATCAAAACTTTGCAAAATAGATTAGAAAATCAGATCAAGGAACGGCTAGGCCACGCGGAGTGGCCGCGCGGTTAGAGGCGCCATGCCACGGATCGGGCCGCCACTCCCTCCGCAGGTTCGAGCCCTCCCTCGGGCATGGGTGTGCGTGTTGTCCTTAGCGTAAGTTAGTTTAAATAGTGTGTCAGTCTACGGACCGATGACCTCAGCAGTTTGGTTCCAAAGGAATTCACACACATTTGAACATTTTTTGGAACGGTTAGGAGAATATCACGGCATGTTAGGGAGAGGAGGATCATGTGTCGAACAGTTATTAAGCTAAAGCTCTTAATGAAGTATAAAAAACTTCGAGTCGAAAATCCTTTGTTGATTTTAAAAATCCTATGATTCCGTTGACAGAGATAGTGTTCAATGTCCTAAAAGAATTTGGACCTGATGATAAAACAATGGTAATCATTGAACAAACTGTGACAAACACAATTTCAAAATAGAAATTTTTATGTCCAAAATCTTTCGAAATCAAAACATGCTTGAGGCAGGGGAATGGACTAGCTTCATTATTATTCAGATGGAAAAAGAAGTACGAGGATGGAGAAAAAGAAGGAAAAAAGAGCAAATAAATGAAGTGAAACTTGGAGCAAATAGAGAAACCCAGAAACTAACTGCTTAGTTTTTGCTGAATATTTAGCTATCTTAGCGAATAACGTACAGGACGTAACGGAATAAGAGGTAGCGGAAAAAACTGATTCACAAATTTTGTCTGAAGAAACCGTTTGTACGACCAACATTAAACATGCACCAAAATACACGGAATCTAAATACGAACAGGAAGCTTCAGAATTTAAATACTTGGGAGAAATAATCCAGCCAAATCGTCTGGACAAAGCAGGTAACATAAACAGAGCCAGAAAAATAGATATGGCATTCAGCTTAACAAAGATCAGATACAATAAAGAATCCTTATCTATTAATACCGAACTAAGACATCACAAGTTGGTCATTAAAGCTGTATGTCTTGATGCTTCAGAATGCCTCCCCATAAACACAGCTAAACAGTTAAAAAATTTTGGAGAAGATAGTAAGAAGAATAATTAGGAAAAGAATGACGTCCAATGTATGAAAATTGAGAGAAAAGGAGGAGGTATATGAAAAAAGTGGTAATTTAACATATACAATGAGAAAGCGGACGATTACATGTTACGATCACTTACAAAGAGTAGATAACAAGAAGTTGACCAAAAATACTCAAAGTCTTTGAGAAAAACCTAAAAAACCCTAGTTTCATGGTTTATAGATATTAACAAATATTTATAGGAAGAAGTCACAACAGATGAAGACATAGAAAACAGACATAAATTCAGGGAAAAAAGGAAAAAGTTAAGTTGTTTCCAGAAGAAAACACAAAGGAAGAGATGAGGTGCATGGACAGAAGAACGAACAACAGAGAGTAAAAATGAGGAAGTATCGGTATGTTATAAATCACTTGTTTCTCATGGTCCTGTGCTGACCAAATTCGGATAATAATGAAAGCCATCTATACCGTTTAATATATTTTAATTTATCGTCACAGAAAAACTTAGAAGTATCCCCGCTCAGGCAAATATGTTACTACAACTGACACGAAATACTGTTTTACAGTTTCTAAACTTTGGCCTGGTGGCGGCAGTAACCGAAACGCTGTAACGCAAGTCTTACATCTTTGTCATGGATGTACACAGACGCATCGATGTCAGAGATGATAAACATTGCAAGCGTAACGGCTCAGCCATAACCAGCGGTAAATACGCCACGTGACCAACGGCCACGCAAGTCAGCCGCCTGCAGAAGTAAGAAGATGGCGGGATAGCCATTTGTAGAGCAGGTTCAAGACGGCTCTCTCTGTGGTGTCACCGCCAGACACCACACTTGTTAGGTGGTAACTTAAATCGGCCGCGGTCCATGTAGTACATGTCGGACCCGCGTGTCGCCACTGTGATCGCAGACCTAGCGCCACCACCTAGGCAGGTCTCGTGATAAGAGAGTGGACTCGACCCCAGTTGTACGAGAACCAAGCTACCGCCCAGTTGTACGCGAACCTAGCTATCGCCCAGTTGTACGAAGCCTTCTCTCTCATTAGCCGAGAGACAGAATAGCCATCAGCTAAGTTAAGGGCTACGAACTAGCAAGGCGCCAGTTGTATCAGTGCCTATAGCTTACAAGTATTCAAGACAGATGTATTCCAAGGAATAAAGAAAAGATAAGTAAAAAGCATCTACATACTTTTTTTCTTATTCATACATAAGTTCTCATGTTCCAGACTTCACGCCCGTCTGCTGTATGCCGTGCACTATCGGCTACCGCGTTAGTCAAGCTTTCTTTTTCAGCAATCCACTTCACAGTGTCGGTCCAGCTAGCGACACTACACTCTCAGTGCTGCCACCTAAAGCAGAACATTGTGAGCTACTCTACGATGCCGTCTTCTCCCAAACACTGCCGCGTGACTCTGTGTACGACATCACTCGGCTCCTTTTGACCCTGCTAAATCCATCCTCCCGCCATCCTGTAATACACTGGCATTTTGTGAGCAGTGCCGGTTTCAGATAGCGGACACGGAGCATTTCCTCTGGATATGTGCCTTACATCGTGTGGAACACTCTGAAGTCTCTCACGTTATTATCAAGTGACGGATGTTCAGTTTCTAACGTCTCACGTCTTTCTATTTTTATTGGACTTCAATTTTCCCTTGAGAAAAGCATCCGGTGAATTAGGTTGAATTAGTAGATATTGCATGTGTAAAAGAGTTTACTTATCTCTGGGGGTTACAGACATTGATTACGACTTTTGAGCTATTGCCATTATCAGATCAGAACGTAGAACTTGTAAAACGAAGTCCATTGTCAGCTAGAACGATATCTACCCTGAAACTTCCTGGCAGATTAAAACTGTGTGCCCGACCGAGACTCGAACTCGGGACCTTTGCCTTTCGCGGGCAAGTGCTCTACCAACTGAGCTACCGAAGCACGACTCACGCCCGGTACTCACAGCTTTACTTCTGCCAGTACCTCGTCTCCTACCTTCCAAACTTTACAGAAGCTCTCCTGCGAAACTTGCAGAACTAGCACTCCTGAAAGAATGGAGAGCTTCTGTAAAGTTTGGAAGGTAGGAGACGAGGTACTGGCAGAAGTAAAGCTGTGAGTACCGGGCGTGAGTCGTGCTTCGGTAGCTCAGTTGGTAGAGCACTTGCCCGCGAAAGGCAGAGGTCCCGAGTTCGAGTCTCGGTCGGGCACACAGTTTTAATCTGCCAGGAAGTTTCATATCAGCGCACACTCCGCTGCAGAGTGAAAATCTCATTCTGATATCTACCCTGCTCAGGCACAGGTTTTATTAAAACTGTTCCTGAACTTTGGTTTAAAAGTTCTGAGTTCTGATCTGATGATAAAAACAGCCGAAATGTCGTAATAAATCAAAATACATCAAGCGAGCTAGACAGTGCTATTTGCAAAAATCTCTAATAGTCGGTCACAGAATTTGGTTCCTTTATTGATGTGACGGTACATTCGGATTCAGGTATGAGGTGAGAATCCTGTTTATTTTACAAATTAACTATAAAAAATACAATAGAAAATGAGTTCGCGAGCATTTGTGACGGTTTGCTGTTAACGTTACAGAGTTAAATGACAAGTGAACGTCGTAAGTAGATAGTTCTCGTTGATAATGCGACGAAAATGCTTCTAAGGTATTCACGTGGTGACGAAAGAAAATCAGTCGTGCATAAATGTTCTAAGGGCGGGCTGCATAAATGTGTTTTGATGCAGAGGTTTCTCCAATCTTCTGAAAAGGACAAAGAAATACCAACATACTGGAAACTTCCTATTTCATCACATTTATTAAATTTACAATCTCTCTAGCTGTCTAGCTGCTCAATCAATTACTTATATATTAAATGTTTACAATTTTGATATGCTTCCTAATTTGCTACTGCTTAAGATACAAAGAATAAATCACTAAATTATTTTTACAGTGTCATTCGGTTTCAAAAGGTACGGTCATAGAGCGAGACCTCATGAACAGGAGAAGAAAATGGATGTGGTGGCACGCTGTTAACATTATTACGTTAAATGACAACTATGGGAAGAAAAAGACTCCAGTTGAAAAGATGAGAGGTAAGTACTATTGTGTACAGGATGTCATGCAAGTCATATCCATCATTAAGAAGGGAAAGAAATACTTCAGTATTGCAAGGGTGACCTGCTTAAATACAACATGAAACGGAGATCTCCAGATACTGTGAATACTACAAGGAGATAGCAACATAATGGAAACTTCCTATTTCCTTTAATTTTTTCACGGCCTCTAGCTGACAACATATTTAACTCGGTAGTTACTTAATATATTTACAAAAACTACGTAAACTGAAATACATCCTATTTTGATGTGGTACAGGGCTGCACGCTTAAAGGTAGTAAAAATCATTTTTTCATTCTTACTGCACAGGATGCGAAATAGACGAAGCATGAACGGCATGAGAGAACCGTTATTCCACTGTAAAATACATACAAAAAATGGTGTAGGTGCACACGCTACTCGAAAATTATGCCTTATCATCGCTACAGACGCCGTAGCTCTAAGCACTATGAGCCAAACTCTTTCCTAGACGAACAGCGCGATATCGTAGCCACACAGCTAGAGAACTTGAAATCGCAATCTCAGAAATTTAAGTGCTGTATTTCGCAAAACAAGTGAAGTCTTGAGTCCTTTCTTTAAGTGAACCAATAAACATTGACGTGCTAACTTCTTTTGGGGGCGCTATTTCAGAGTTTTTTTGCCATTGTCATGATTTCAATTCGTTCACATATCACTGACTAAATATAATTTTATACGTAAAACACCACGCATGCCGTTAAGTTTAAGCCCTCGTAATGCTACAGTATACGACAGAAGATAAACAATAAATGGTCCAAAACCGGTTTGCTTTAACGGTCGCTCGTATCACTTACATGGAGGTCTTTAGGATTTATTGGAGGCTTAGTTAAACCCCCCCCCCCCCTCATAAATTCTGAACAATCTGTGGATGCTCTGAAGCAGAAGCCCACAAGGGTGTTCTCTTATGTATACGCTACGCATACTGTAATTGCGGATGCAATGCAACAAACATCGTACTAGAAAAAAATAACTGCACTTTGTCGCTTTTAGATGGCATTTCAAATGTTTAGAAATAACAACACAAAGGACAATTGTACGTTTCTTTAGGACCTGTACAATGGGATGAAGTACTTACCTTCACCTGCAGGTGGCCTTGGCGTGTATGTCATATCTGAAAGCAGAAAGAGATGTTAATACGTCAGTGTAATGCTAATTTTAAAGGACAATTGCTTCACAAAATCTATTGATATTAACTGAAACGCTTTGGAAATATGGAAATTTAGCAGTTACATTCATGTTGGTGTAAGATTCATGCAATGAGAGGAATAGAAACGCAATTCACCCTGCTCTTTCAGAAGAAATGCTTTATAATGATAGCAGTTTATTAGAATAGTGAAAAGATATTGATGTACATTTCACTGGAAGTTACATTAAATTTTATCATTACAAGTATGTAATTTACTGAGTGGTTACATCAATGAATACATCTTTGCATGGATAGTTAAAAAAGCTATTACTCATTACTAAAATAATATAACGAATCTACAAAGAAAACGTAAACAACGAAGGTACACTGTTATAAAGGCAGATCAAAATGACCATCGGCTGTACTCATTACTAAAACAATTCAACTAACCTCTAAAATACACACAAAAGCAAGAAAATAAATGTATACTGTGACATAGGCAGATCACAGTAACCGTTGACTCACATTCGGTAGCTGTCAAATATGCCAAAGTGAAAAATTCTCCTTCCTGATTTGTAGAAATGTTGATGACGATAGAAGTTCGTACAGTAAATTCCGTTTACAGTGAAGCATTATAAGGAATTTTACAATGAGCACGACAATAACAAAGTGAGGAGAAGAAAATTCGTGTATGTAATGACCACAACTGGGCACAAGACCGTTAAACTGTTAATTTTTAACTAACGAAGTTAACTTTTCGAGTAACGGATAAATTTTTAATTAAATTTTAATAAACTTTAACGGATTCTTTAACTTCCGTTAACTTTCTTTCAATCCGTTAACCGTTAGTTACTTACTATATATGACAGAAATAACCCCGCGCCGCCCGTGGAAATCATGTTCTGACGAGTTCAGGTCACGCATGTGTGTGGCTAGCCAGGATGCGTCCAATACTGATGTAAAAAATCGAGTGAGAGCTAGAAAATTAGGTGTTGGCAGTTTATTGTTGGTTGTTTCCTGAGCTCGCGTTAAGTACTAATTCTTGTTACAAGTTTAATTGTGGAAACTAGATCATGGAACTGGATTCTACCTCTACAACCGATAAAAATCCGTGGTCGCATTTAAGTGACTACGTTAATTTTGTATCCAGATCGAGAGACAAATATTTTTCGATTGTGCATTCTGAAAAATCAAACTTAGCTTCACACTTCAACCCTTGACAATTTGAAACAACGCATAAGGAGAGCACATGAATCGCCGTATGTACAGCTTTAAGAGACAATGACGCCATGGTCCGGTCGAGCAAAACCAAAACTCGGTCATTTAGATATCGATAGCGAAGCCAGTGGCAATACACCGGTAAAAAGAATGCAACAGAGAACCACTGCAGCAGTTGACAGCAGTCTGTCTCAAGCTAGTGTGGACCAATGCATAAAAATATTTTCTTATGAACATGATTCCTTTATATCCTCTATGTCCCACCTGAACTTCCTCGATCAAAACATTTTTATTTTAGCGACGGTAATGGGTTGCTCATTTTACCACATCCACAACATACAGTTTACTATTATTAGTTAACGCTTCGACGTTTAACGAAGTTAACTTTCTTAGCAATGGATTAACGATTAACGGATTTAACTTTTTGATTAACGTTACCTCGCTATACTGGCGAAGATTTTGTATTATACACGTCGTTTGTTATGTTATGTAACATCTCTAGGCGCCGAGCTGTAGAGGTTGGGAAGCTAATGGCTCCGCTGGTGGATGGGGAGCTATCCACAGGGACCGGCGGGGCTCACAGGGACTGTGCTCGGTAGGGAAGCCAGACTAAGTGCGTCCCACAACACAAGGAGGGGGGACCTCGTTAGGTGAACGGAAGCCAACTCCACAAGGGGAGCAAAGCAGGGATCACTGATCCTGTTCCTACAGGTTAGAAGCTACCGCCTTGCTCCAAATCTTTTTTTAAACAATTGCCTGCAACGCATCCAGTAGCGTCTAGGCAGTGTGAACTTCATCTTGTGAAAAGCATGAAACTAAGTAACTGTCAAAATACAGAGAAATTCTGAAAAAAAGAAATGCAGTACTTTTCCTCGTCCGGTAGACCGAAAAATGAATAACTCAAACAGATATACAGGATGTTCAAGAAGAGAAAGAAAAACAACCGCCAATGCTTAGTATATTGTGTGGGAAGGCAAAATGATCGATTTTCAAGAAGAAACCTGCATCCAGACGTGCACGGCTTTTCACTGGAGATCGTCCACGTCTGAGAACGAATGGTTGTGACGGTTTGTTCCTATTCGTTTTGGTGGAAGATTTGTAACCCTTTTGCCATCTGTGCATTGCGGATGGACAACCTGAGAATAACAACATTCTTCCGCGTTGGCTACATTCAGCCACACTGCCCCATGGCGCATCCTACTGCGGACCTCGTGTGATCTGCCAGTGATCCTGTAACGTTGTTGACGGCAGTACGACATATACCAGTACACTACTGTGGAAATGGCCGACATGGTGCTTGCGTACGGCGAAACAGATTGCAGAGGAGGAGCTGCTGCAAGATTGTATGCGGAACGTTTCCCACATATACATCACGCATCATTCCACGTTCGCGGCCGTCTAGAGACACCTCAGAGAAGTTGCACGTAAGTATTTTCTGCTTAAGGTGTGTGCATTGCAAAGTAGTTGCACTTTGTGCTTGGTACGTGTGAATACAATCCCCAAGTCTACTCTTTGTCATCTGTTTGGTGTTGAAATATGATGCGGTTCGTTCACGCTCGGCTCGAAAACTACACTAGCAGGAGGACCCAGCCACCAGCAGTCGGCAGGTGGCACAGGCGCTGCACACGAGTAAAAGTGGCGTGTGGCCTGTCCATGAACACCGCCTCCACCCATACCGTCCGCAGAAACTCCAGGCGTTACAGGAGGAGGAATATCTACGACGGGTAGAGTTTGCACAGTGATATTTAGAAGAAAGCATGCTCCAGTCACAATTCCCGAGCTTGGTGCTGTTAGCGGATGAATGCACGTTTGTTAGAGACGGCGTATTGACTTTGCACAAGACGCATGTTTGAGCGGATGAAAATCCGCGTGCGCGGGTGACTCAAAATCAGCAACACTAACATCTGGGCCGGAATAATTGGTGACCATATAATTAGGCCACATCTACGGCCAAACAAACTAAAGGGACCGATCTGCCTCACATTTATTAGAGATGTTTTGTCTACACTATTGGATGTAGTGCCACTAAAAGTTCGGATGGGAAAGTGGGCGTAACACGACGGAGCTCCAGCACACTTTTGATGTCGATGTGCGGAATCACCTCAACATCGCATATCCCAAACGATGGACTGGTAGAGCTGGACCAGTTCCATGACCAATACAGTCGCCTTATCTGACACCTCTCTATTATCTTCACTGGGGTATTATGACTAATATCATGTATGGCACACACATAACTTTAACAGAGCACTTTACTGCTCGGGTCCACGGAGCGACTGAATTGCTTCAAAGCTCTGGATCACGTGCGTGAGGCTCAGCACTGCCCATGTAGGATCTCCAATGAAGTGGGAGGTAAGCAGTTCGAAGTCCGTTATTAATGTAGACAGTGCGATGTGGTACCCATGTTGGGTTCATTGACGTAATCTGGAACGCACACACAACTCAGACATCGACGCTCTCTAGCACCCTAAGCGTGCGTTTTCGGACATGAATTCCTTTTTCAAAACCGCACAACATACTAAGTGTTGTCTTTTTTTGTTTTCATGGGACTCCTCGTATAGCTATAGCCATAATTAAAAGTAAGTTGGTTCAAATGGCTCTGAGCACTATGGGACTTAACATCCGAGGTCATCAGTCCCCCAGAACTTAGAACTACTTAAGCCTGACTAACCTAAGGACAACACACAGGCAGGACTCGAAACTGTGACTGTAGCAGTCGCGCGGTTCCGGACTGAAGCACCTAGAACCGCTCGGCCATCGAGGTCGGCTAGAAGTAAGTATTCAATACTTTCTAGCATTGCATATTTCTAGGACTGCATACTACACTGAAATGAATATAATATATTTTCTACTTGATATTACATAAAAATGAATTACATAAAAATTCGTTGGAATTGTCTTAAGGCATCCACGAAAGGAGTACCTTACAGTATTCTTCTTGGCCCTATTCTTCTTCATCAGTCTGTGATCATTACGAGTTTGATTTATTGTTGAGATACAGAATATCCAACGATGAACAGTGCATTCGGAAGGGATCATTTACTAACTGCGAAAACATTACGCAGATGCTTAGCGAATTCCATTGGTAGAAGCTCAGGAAACACTCCAGATGTATAGCTTCCAAGAGGGGCCATGCAACATAAATCTTCCTCCAAGACGCATCTCATGTACCGGGCATGAGTAAGTGAAGTGAGTAAATATGTTTCTACCAAAAGTATCCACCGCCACACACTGTAAAGTGGCTCGTGGAAAAAGAAATTAGTGCACCTTCAAGGATTTTGATCCGATGACGGCGTATCCCACCTGAGCGATAATGGTTTCAACGTCGTCCTCCAATAGACAGCGTAGTGTCTATCCTTTAATAGAGAATGCTCACAGCCAGAAGGGTCAGTGTGGTACAAACATGTGAAGGAAACAAGCAACCATGCCATGAAGTTGCACTCGTGCTTCCTACAGCCAACTGAGGGGTCAATTGACGAGACGAGATGGTCCTTTCGGAGGACTGCCACACAAATTGGGCATGCTGCGTCGGTTGTGCAACGATGCTGGTATCTTTTAATTAAAAATGAAACTCTTCCAGCCGTACTTGAGATTTCATATTTATTTGGGTACTAGTTTCGACGTTGCATCAACGCCATCTTCAGGCCCGCACGCTTTGATGAAATCAATTGTGTGTGGCTGAGAACTAGAAGTGTGCGATGAAACCAATACGTGCTCCACATGGACAGCGGACAGTAACTAGTTACGTGCTCCACATGGACGGCGGACAGTAACTAGTTACGTGCTCCACATGGACGGCGGACAGTAACTAATTACGTGCTCCACATGGTTGGCAGTTACTAGTTGCGAGCTCCACATGGACGGTGGGCAGCAACTAGTTACGTGCTCCACATAGATGGTGGGCAGTAACTAGTTACGTGGTCCATACGGATGGCGGGCAGCAACTTGTTACGTGCTCCACATGGACGGCAGGCAGTAACTAGTTACTGGTCTCTCTGTGGACTTCTAGTACTCAGCCACACACAATTGATTTCATCATAGCATACGTGCCTGAAGATGGCGTTGATGCAACGTCGAAACTATAAATATGAAATTTTAAGTACAGCGGGATAAATATTATACCAGCTGATGAGCCACCATCATCCAATTTAAATATGGATATATGAAGATGCCCGTCTCAAAAATGATATCGACAGGAAGTGCAAAATGGCTAAGCAGGGATGGCTAGAGGACAAATGTAGGGATGTAGAGGCTTGTCTCACTAGGGGTAAGATAGATACTGCCTACAGGAAAATTAAAGAGACCTTTAGAGAGAAGAGAACCACTTGTATGAATATCAAGAGCTCAGATGGCAACCCAGTTCTAAGCAAAGAAGGGAAGGCAGAAAGGTGGAAGGAGTATATAGAGGGTTTATACAAGGGCGATGTACTTGAGGACAATATTATGGAAATGGAAGAGGATGTAGATGAAGACGAAATGGGAGATGAGATACTGCTTGAAGAGTTTGACAGAGCACTGAAAGACTTGAGTCGAAACAAGGCCCCGGGAGTAGACAACATTCCATTAGAAATACTGATGGCCTCGGGAGAGCCAGTCATGACAAAACTCTACCATCTGGTGAGCACGATGTATGAGACAGGCGAAATACCCTCAGACTTCAAGAAGAATATAATAATTCCAATCCCAAAGAAAGCAGGGGTTGACAGATGTGAAAATTACTGAACTATCAGCTTAATAAGTCACAGCTGCAAAATACTAACGCGAATTCTTTACAGACGAATGGAAAAACTGGTAGAAGCCGACCTCGGGGAAGATCAGTTTGGATTCCGTAGAAATGTTGGAACACGTGAGGCAATACTGACCTTACGACTTATCTTAGAAGAAAGATTAAGAAAAGGCAAACCTACGTTTCTAGCATTTATAGACTTAGAGAAAGCTTTTGACAATGTTAACTGGAATACTCTCATTCAAATTCTGAAGGTGGCAGGGGTAAAATACAGGGAGCGAAAGGCTATTTACAATTTGTACAGCAACCAGATGGCAGTTATAAGAGTCGAGGGGCATGAAAGGGAAGCAGTGGTTGGGAAAGGAGTGAGACAGGGTTGTAGCCTTTCCCCGATGTTATTCAAACTGTATATTGAGCAAGCAGTAAAGGAAACAAAAGAAAAATTCGGAGTAGGTATTAAAATTCATGGAGAAGAAGTAAAAACTTTGAGGTTCGCCGATGACATTGTAATTCTGTCAGAGACAGCAAAGGACTTGGAAGAGCAGTTGAACGGAATGGACAGTGTCTTGAAAGGAGGATATAGGATGAACATCAACAAAAGCAAAACGAGGATAATGGAATGTTGTCAAATTAAGACGGGTGATGCTGAGGGAGTTAGATTAGGAAATGAGACACTTAAAGTAGTAAAGGAGTTTTGCTATTTAGGGAGTAAAATAACCGATGATGGTCGAAGCAGAGAGGATATAAAATGTAGACTGGCAATGGCAAGGAAAGCGTTTCTCAAGAAGAGAAACTTGTTAACATCAAGTATAGATTTAAGTGTCAGGAAGTCGTTTCTGAAAGTATTTGTATGGAGCGTAGCCATGTATGGAAGTGAAACATGGACGATAACTAGTTTGGACAAGAAGAGAATAGAAGCTTTCGAAATGTGGTGCTACAGAAGACTGCTGAAGATAAGGTGGGTAGATCACGTAACTAATGAGGAGGTATTGAGTAGGATTGGGGAGAAGAGGAGTTTGTGGCACAACTTGACTAGAAGAAGGGATCGGTTGGTAGGACATGTTTTGAGGCATCGAGGGATCACAAATTTAGCATTGGAGGGCAGCGTGGAGGGTAAAAATCGTAGAGGGAGACCAAGAGATGAAGACACTAAGCAGATTCAGAAGGATGTAGGTTGCAGTAGGTACTGGGAGATGAAGAAGCTTGCACAGGATAGAGTAGCATGGAGAGCTGCATCAAACCAGTCTCAGGACTGAAGACCACAACAACAACAATATGAAGATGCTGGTATCAGTGGTCACGTGAACATTCTCATACCCGTAGACGAGATTCTGGACGTCCACGCAGCACAGACGCCTGCCAGGATCGTCGTATTGTAAGGGCAGCAGTGGCAGATCGTACAGCTACCACAGCACAGGTAAGAGGGCTTGTGAGCCCAGATGTGTCAACACGAACTGTTGCGAACTAATTACTGGCAGTGGTACAATGGGCACATACACCTCTAGCCCATCTTTCACTCACGCCACATCATCGACGTGCGCCACCCGACTCGTGCCATCGGAGGATCACTTGGAAGATTGGCGCGCCGTGGTCTTTAGATATAAAAGCAGTTTCTGCCTGTTCGCAAGTGACAATCGTTTGCGAGAACGATGTCGACCTGTTGAGCGCTGTCTGGTATTAGTGCATTCATCCGTCCGAGATCCATTGCCCCCCCCCCCCCCCCCCCCTAGGCCGCATAGTGTAGGGTGCTATAAGCTACAACTCTCTTTCACCTGAACTGTGCTAACCAGCGCTCGGTACTTGAAGAATGCTGATAGACACGTCCTTTTGTCGTTCTTGTAATAGGAAGGCGATGTGTTGTTCCAACAGGATAATGCTCGCCCACTCACCACCCGTGAAACTCGACGTGCTCTGCAAGACGTAGAGCAACTTCTCTGGCCAGCACAGTCTCCAGACTGGTCTCAAATCGAGCACGTGTGGCATGTGATGGGACGAGAAGTGACTTGTGCGGCTCGTCAGCCAATGATTCTTACAGAACTATGAGAACAAGTCTAGCGCGCGTGGCAGAACATATCCCAGGACAGTTCGTCACCTGTACGGTCGACTAGTCAGCCCCTGCATTGCCGTTCATGGACGCTACACCACATACTAAAATGGGTGTTTCAGCATAGGTCGATACCTGGTACCTCTGATGCGCTTGTGCTATTGATCTGTAAATGCTATTTCATGTACTCCATATGCAGTGTTGCAACCTCTAAAAAGGTGTACAAATGTTTTTCCGGCAGTGTAGATAGAGAAAAGAACTAGAAGCCCTTATTAATTTCACCACTTATTCGTGTCCATTTTATTCTATACTAGTAATTATATCTCAGAAATGAACGTATCTACGTAGATTCGAAGTAAAAACCATTGCAAAGCTTCAGCTATGTTGCACTTAATGTCTCATGTTTCAGTGATGACATTAATTTCTAAGGCAGGGATAGCCAATTTCTAGTATTTATCTCCGTGATCCAGCTAAACATAACATTATATCAACTTCTCCTTTACATGATTAACAGTACCACATAAATCTGAAAGTAATAACCAAGTAATAACCATCAGGATTTGCCTTTCTGAATTTATGGTGACTGTGGCCGATGTATTTTATTTTACTTATTTTGTGTTCGTCTTCTGAAATTTAAGAATTTCATAGATAGCACACATAATCTAGTTTCAGAACAAGCATAATTCCAGTTCAGGTGTAAATTTGCACTTTAGAATGTTGTCTAAAAAGTAGTTTTTAACAACTAATAAATCTGAAGTTTGTTGAGTTAGCTACCTACTGTAGTTGGAACAAAACCAGTTGGTGTGGTTAACACTTTATCTCCACTTTCGCGCTAAGGCACAAGAGAGGCATTCCTAAGAATGCAAATCCATTGTGTAGCACCAGTAAGAGTGGTAAACCTGAACAGTTGTTACCCCAATACTTAGATTTACATTTATATCCTTACTTAGCAAACCACTGTGAAGTAAATGGCAGAGTGTACTTCCCAGTCGGCCGTTGTGGCCGAGAGATTCTAGACGTTTCAGTCTGGAAACACGTGACCTCTACGGCCCCAGGTTCGAATCTTGCCTCGGGCATGGATGTGTGTGATGTCCTTAGGTTAGTTAGGTTCAAGTAGTTCTACGTTCTAAGGAACTGATGACCTCAGATGTTAAGTCCCATAGTGCTCAGAGATATTTGAACCATTTTCACTTCCCACTGTATAACTTATTGGACCTTCTTCGCATTTAACTCGCGTATGGATGCGAGAAAAATGATTGTTAAATGTTTTTTAGCCCACTATAGCTATTATAACATTGTGTGAGGAGTCTCTTTTTTATAATCAGTTTTCTGAGTGATTTGTTGCGTCCCGCCAGAAATTCGTCCCCTGTGTCCACCTCGTAGAGTTGCACTTGCACCCTACGTCCCCAGTAAGTTTTTGGATGTGTTCCACACTCTATCTTCCCTTACGTTTTTACCCTCAACAGCTCCCTCTAGTACCATGACGGGTATTACCTTATGTCGTAACACACGTCCTATCACACTGTACCTTCTTCCTCTCAGTGTTTTCCATACGTTCTTTCTTCGCCAATTCTGTCGAAAACATCCTAGTTCTTTATCTTATCAGTCCCCTTAATATTCAACAGCCTTCTGCAGCCTCACATCTCAAATGCTTCGATTCTCTCCGGTTCTAGCTTTCCCACTGTCAACAAAATGCTGTGATCCAAACGTATCTTTCCAGAAATTTCTTTTTCAAATTAAGGCTTACGTTTGATACTACTAAATTTCTCTCGGCCGGGAATGCCATCTTTGCATATGTTACTCTGATTTTTTATGTCCACCTGGTTTCGCCAGTCTTCAGTAGTTTTGATTCGATGGTAGCAGAATTCCTTAAAATCGTATACTTCGTGATCTTCCGTTGTGATGTTAAGTTTATCGCTATTCTTATTTCTGCTACAGCTCATCACCTTTCTCTTTTTACGGCTTCCTCCCAATACACATTCTGTTCTCATTACATCGTTCATTCCATTCTTCACTTTCACCAAGAATAACAGTGTCATCAGCGTATCTTATCACTGATATCCTTTGACCCAAAATTTTACCCATTCTTGAACCTTTCTCTTATTTCTGTCATCGCTTCTTCGATGTATAGATTGAACAGTAGGGCGAAAGACTAAATTGTTGTCTTTATTTAATCCGAGTACTTCGTTCTTGGTCTTCCCATCTTACTGTTTCCTCTTGTTTCTTGTACATGTTGTATATTACCCGTCTTTGCCTGTACCTTACTACTATTTTTCTCAGAATTTCGAACATCTTGCACCACTTTACATCATCGAACGCTTCTTCAAGGTCGACAAATTCTGTGAACGTGTCTTGATTTTTTTTCTGGTCTTGCTTCCATTATGAAGGCAACGTCAAAACTGCCTCTCTGGTGCCTTTACCTTTGCTAAATCCAATCTGATCAACATCTAACAGATCCTTCGTTTTCTTTTCCGTTCTTCTGTATATTATTCTTGTCAGTAACTTGGATGCGTGAGCTGTTAAGCTGATTGTGCGAAAACTCTCGCACTCATCAGCTTTACCTGCCTTCGGAATTGTATGGATGATGTTTTTCCGAAGGTTAGATGTTATATCTCAAGTTTCGTATATTTTACACACCAACTTGAACATTCGTTTTGTTGCCACTTCCTCCAATGACTTTAGAAATTCCTATGGGATGTTGTCCATCCCTGCTGCCTTATTTGATATCAGGTCTTCCAGAGCAGTTTTGAATTCTGACTCTAATTCCGGATCCCCCATGTTTTTCATATCTATTCCCTATTCCATAATGTCGTCAGACAGTTTCTCCCCCTCACAGAGGCCTTCAGTCTACTCTTTCCACTTATCAGCTCTCACCTCTGCACTTAACAGTGGAATTCCCGTTACACAATGCTCTCACCCTTGTTTTTAATTTCACAGAAGTTTATTTTGACTTTCCTATATGCCGAGTCAGTCCACCCGACTACCATTTCTTTTTCGATTCCTTCACATTTTTCTTGCAGCCATTTCACCTTATCTTCCTTGCACTGCATATTTATTTCATTGTTAGGGATGTATTTTGCTGTGTCCCCTGAACATTTTTGTACTTCCTTCTTTCGTCTATTACCCATTGTTTCTTCGCAGTTACCTTTCTTGTACCTATGTTTGCTGTCAAAGATCGGTGACTGCCCCTTTTAGAGATGCTGACTCCTCTTCAGCTGTACTACCTACTCTGGTATTTCACGTCTCAGTATTCCCTATGGGAGCGATGAGTAGAGATATTCGTAGATTCTGAATGAATATTATTTTTAAAAAGTGATAGTAGTCTTTCACAAGATGTCTCCAAGCGTCTGCGAGTTCTAGCCTATGTGCATCTCCATAATTCTCTCTCATGAGTCGAACAAACCTGGGACCACAGGTGTTGCCCTTATTTTTACATGTTTGATATCCCCTGACAGTGCTATTCGGTTCGTTCCGACACATTAGAGGTACATTTTAGGATGGGCCACAGCTGTTTTTATGCAGGCAAGCTAGTTTGACGACCGATTGAATTTTGGAAATATCATGCTAATGAAAAAAAGTCTGCTAGCTGCATCACACACGACTGTGTTTGTTTATTCTGTTCCTTAGTCCGCTGCAAAGAGAGGGATTGTTCACCACTTAAACTGACGATCCATCCGTAGACGACATCTCCACAGGCTACATGGACTACAACTTCAGCTACTGGTTCTGTTCTAAGGTCGATGTCGTTAGAGATGGAACTCAAGGTCATTTTAGATAGAGTAAAGCAGCTTTGGTATCATTGAGGAACCATTCGAGTTCCCGTTTGAAACTATAAAATTCTTCAGTGATAGGGTAGAAATCCTAAATAATAATGGACAGGTGTACGAAGGTGGTTAATTAACTAATGAATCACATTTTTTTTTTCTGAAGGCAGCATGGTTTTATTCAGTTCCCAGTAGATCACTTTATTTCCCACTCATTTTCAACATAATCTCCGTTCAGTGCGAGGGCCTTACGCTACCCTACAGGGATGGCCTGAATGCCCGCGTGGTACCATACTGCTGGTCGCCGTCTGAGCCAAGTCCTGCTGCATCAGTGACCTCCCCATCGTCCACGCACAGATTCCTGCGCAGTTCGTCCTTCATTGGGCCAAACAGGTGGAAGTCGGATGGTGCGAGATCCGAACTGTCGGGTGACCTTTCTACAATGATAACAGATGCCCCGTCAAACGACTCACCGTGCTTTTGTTCACTGCTGGGTGTCCGTAGACATTCCGCTAGCTCCTATGAATATTTGCGATTCTCTAGTTTTCCGATAATAGATATTCAATCACAAACAAATGGCTCTGAGCACTATGGATCTAAACATCCGAGGGCATCAGTCCCCTAGAACTTAGAACTACTTAAACCTAACTAACCTAAGGACATCACACACATCCATGCCCGAGGCAGGATTCGAACCTGCGATTGTAGCGGTCGCGCGGTTCCAGACTGAAGCACCTAGAACCACTCGGCCACCGCGGCCGACTTACTCAATCACAGCTGTCTCCTTGGAAAGCATGCGTGTTGCAGACACTATTTTGAAGGCTAAGTAAAACGCCGCCAACTATCGCAATTTCATGAAACTATAGGGCTGAAGCGAGAATATTCCACTATGTCTCGCAAGAAATTCCGCATTTGAACTGAAACTGGCCGAGAAAATAAAAATGTGTTGCTTATTGAATGCCCCTCACATATACGATCCGTTAACCGCTAAATACGTGTCTAGTGTATTACGTACTGTGCATATTCGCTTGTATGAATGGCCGGTCGAAAAGGAGAACGGCCGGTGACAAGACTGATGATTGTGGAAGCACGTCAAGTAGACGGTGAAGTGTTACTACAGACTGAACAAACGTCCGTGAGTGACACAGACAACACATCACGGTAATCGCACTCTTCCGCTCCTGGTGGACGTTCGGCCCTCGTGGTGATAGCATCGTCGTCCGTTGCGGGCCACAGTTGCAGCGGCGTCTGCGATAATCTTCGCCGGCAGAGTTACGGCACGTGCGGGCGGATTAGGCGGTAGCGGGCAGCGGGCAGCGGGCTGCGGCTAGCGAGTGCGGCCGCGGATTACGCTAGCCAGCCAATAAACTTTTAACCGGAATTTACACTTCACGGCACTGGCGGGAGCTCAGCGGTGTCCCCCCCCCCCACCCCCCCACCCCCGGCCACCAGCAGCCACACCAGAGCTGATGCCAATAGGCCGGCCCTTTGTTCATCTTCTAAGTCACTATTATTCACCCAGGAAATATACTACTGGCCATGAAAATTGTAGCGCCATGGTAGACAACAAATAACAAAAGTTTCCTTATTATGCATGGTTTTTATAGTAAAGTGAACAAATGATTAAATGTGTATGTAATTTTGGTATAGATAGAGTGCGAAATTAACACTGTTGGCCATTAAAATTGCTACAGCAAGAACAAATGCAGATGATAAACGGGCATTCTTTGGACAAATCTATTATACTAGAACTGACATGTGATTACATTTTCACGCAGTTTGGGTGCATAGTTCCTGAGAAATCAGTACCTAGAACAACCACCTCTGGCCGTAATAACGACCTTGATACGCCTGGGCATTGAGTCAAACAGAGCTTGGATGACGTGTACACGTACAGCTGCCCATGCAGCTTCAACAAGATACCACAGTTCATCAAGAATAGTGACTGTCGTATTGTGACGAGCCAGTTGCTCGGCCACCATTGACCAGACGTTTTCAATTGGTGAGAGATCTGGAGAATGTGTTAGCCAGGGCAGCAGTCGAACATTTTCTCTATCCAGAAAGGCCCGTACAGGACCTGCAACATGCGGTCGTGCATTATCCTGTTGAAATGTAGGGTTTCGCAGGGATCGAATGAAGGGTAGAGGCACGGGTCGTAACACATCGGAAATGTAACGTCCACTGTTCAAAGTGCCGTCAATGCGAACAAGAGGTGACCGCGACGTGTAACCAATGGCACCCCATACCATCACGCCGGGTGACACGCCGGTATGGCGATGACGAATTCACGCTTCCAAAGTGCGTTCACCGCGATGTCGCCAAACACGGATGCGACCATCATGATGCCGTAAACAGAACCTGGATTCATCCGAAAAAATGACGTTTAGCCATTCGTGCACCCACGTTCGTCGTTGAGTACACCATCGCAGGCGCTCTTGTCTGTAATGCAGCGTCAAGGGTAAACGCAGCCATGGTCTCCGAGCTGATAGTCCATGCTCCTGGAAACGTCATCGAACTGCGTGCAGATGGTTGTTGTCTCACAAAAGTCCCCATCTGTTGACTCAGGGATCGAGACGTGGCTGCACGATCCGTTACAACCATGCGGATAAGATGCCTGTCATCTCGACTGCTAGTGATACGAGGTCGTTGGGATCCAGCACGGCGTTCCGTATTACTCTCCTGAACCCACCGATTCCATATTCTGCTAACAGTCATTGGATCTCGACCAACGCGAGCAGCAATGTACGATACGATAAACCACAATCGCGATAGGCTACAATCCGATCTTTATCAAAGTCGGAAACGTGATGGGACGCATTTCTCCTCCTTGCATAAGGCATTACAACAACGTTTCACCAGGCAACGCCGGTCAACTGCTCTTTGTGTATAAGAAATCGGTTGGAAACTTTCCTCATGTCAGTACGTTGTAGGTGTCGCCACCGGTGCCATCCTTGTGTGAATGCTCTGAAAAGCTAATCATTTGCACATCCCAGCATCTTCTTCCTGTCGGCTAAATTTCGCGTCTGTAGCACGTCATCTTCGTAGCAATTTTAATGGCCAGTAGTGTAGCACATTGCACTGCAGCGTTTGCCAGCAACAATGGTTATAACGCAGATGGCCAACGAGTTGAATTCTTTCTTAATGACACATCATTTCATGCTGCTTCAGCATTATGCTGTAACTAATCGTAGTGGCTCGCGAGTCTTTCAGCGAACCGTATTTCGATATTTGCAGCGCGGTACACGATATGGAAATCAAACATCACCAGCGTCATTTACGGTTCTGATGTTAGCCGGTAGTGTGTCGTCTATTGTGACTGAGTTTGAGAAATGAATGGACAGTGTAACACTAGTTTTTATCTCATGAATTAAGGTGTGTGTGTTAATAGACGATATTGCCTCCAAACACTGATATGTGTTGTCAGGCATGACAAGACTATTCCACCTGGTGTGAAGAAAGTGTGAGATAGGGGAAATACCCTCAGACTTCAAGAAATATTTAATAATTATAATTTCAATTCCACAAAAATCTGGCGCTGACCGCTGTGATTGTTATCAAACTGTCTGTTCGATAAGTCATGGTTGCAAAATACTGACAAGAATTATTTATAGAAGAACGGGAACATTGGCAGAATGCGACTTAGAAGGAGATCATTTTACCTCCTGCAGAAGTGTAATAACACACGAGCAAATGTTGACCCCACGGCTTATCTCAGAAAATAGGTTGAACAAAGGTAGAACTCCGTTTATAACATTTGCAGACTCAGAGAAATCTTCTGACAGTGTTAATTGGGCTATACTCTTTGAAACTCTGAAATTAGCAAGGGTAAAATACAAAGAGTGACAGTTCATATATAACTTATACTAGCACTTCAACAAATTAAATCTAGGAAATAAGTGCCAGCTTCCCACAGTAGCGATAATGTCTGCATCCAGGTCACCACTAAAGAGAGATTCCACCTTAAAACATAGCGGTATTTATAGAATTTTCAGTAATAAGTTGGCAAAATTATATATATTTCAATCAGATATAGCTATAACAAACACAAACAACAAAAGACCGTGTATAAATACCAACATAACAAGCAAAAGATGAAAAATATACGTAGTGTATTAGGAGACTCAATGAATAATTCAGTTAGTGAATGGAGATGAAAATCTAACAGTCACGGGGAATTGGTATGCGGTTGTAGGGAAAGGAGTAGAAGAAGGGCTTAGGGGAGAATATGGGCTCTGTAGTAGGAATGAGAGAGGGGAAAGACTAATAGAGTTCTGCAACTAGTTTTAGATGGTAATAGTGAATACTCTGTTCAGGAATCACAAGAAGAGGAAGTGTACTTGGAAAAGACAGAGGGATACAGGAAGATTTCAGTTAGATTACATCATGGTAAGGTAGGGATTTCGAAATCAGATATTGCACTGTAAGGCTTACCCAGGAGCGGGCATAGTCTCAGATCACAATTTAGTAAAAATGTAGAGTAGGCTGAAGTTTAAGAGACTAGTGAGGAAGAATAAGTGCGCAAAGATGTGGGAAACATAACTACTATGGAATGAAGAAATACGCTAGACGCTCTCTGAGGCAATAGATACTGCGACAATGAATAGCTCAGTAGCCAGTTCAGATCAAGATGAACGGACATCTCTAAAACGGGCAATCACAGCATCTGGTGAGAATAACGTAGATACAAGGAAGGTAACTACGAAGAAATCGTGGGTAACTGAAGAAATATATTAGTTGCAAATACGCCTCTCGGGATTTCCGCCGGATCGTATTGTGTAAATCGCACAATATTTCTTCGGTGCAACTGCTCGACATCATCAGGTGGTGGTAGCTGCTGCTGTCACTGCTGCAAGGCGCGCGAGATCCGTCGGGAAAGCATGAAAAGTCACATCAATATATTAGTTGACCGACGAAAGAAGGAAGTACAAAAATGTTCAGGGAATATCAGGAATACGAAAATGTAAGTCACTGAAGAATGAAGTAAATAGGAAGTGTAGGGTAGCTAAGAGGAAATGGCTACTTGATAAATGTGAAGAAATCGAAAACGAAATGATTGTTGGAAGGAAGGACTCATCATATAGAATAGTCAAAACAACCTGCGCTGAAATTAAAACCATTTAAGAGCGGATTGGGAATTCCACGGGTAGGTGGAAAGACTACGTTGTGGGCCTCTTTGAGGGGAGTACCTTTCTGATGACGGGATACAAGAACGAACAGAAGTCATTGGGGAAGAAATAGATGTTCCAGTATTAAGACCAGAAATTAGAACAGCTCCTCAAGACTTAAAATCAAATAAGGCAGAAGGGACAGATAATATTCCTTCGGAATTTCTAAATTAATTGTTGGCAATGGCAACAAAAGCGGCATCAACACGAGTCCGAAGACATCAATAGCAGTAAAGTGCGAGTATTCTCACATAATCAGCTTAACAGCTCATGCATCCACGTTTCTGACAATAATACTATACAGAAGAACGGAAAGAAAACCGAGGATCTGTTAGCCGATGATCAGTTTTGCTTTATGAAAGGTAAAGATATCAGGGAGGTAATTCTGACGTTACGGTTGATTTGGAAGAAAGACTGAAGAAAAATCAAGACACTTTCGTGGGATCTGTCGACCTTCAAAAAGCGTTCAACTTTGTAAAGTGGTGCAAGATTTTTGAAATTCTGAGGAAGTTAGGAATAAGGTATAGGGGAAGACGGGCAATGCCAACGGCCTTGGCGCAGTGGTAACACCGGTTCCCGTCAGATCCCCGAAGTTAAGCGCTTTTGGGCTAGGCTAACACCTGGTTGGTGACCATCCGGTCTGCCGAGCGCTGTTGGCAAGCGGGTTGCACTCAGACCTTGTGAGACAAACTGAGAAGCTACTTTATTGAGAAGTAGCTGCTCCGATCTCGTAAACTGACATGAGGCCGGGAGAGTGGTGTGCTGACCACATGCCCCTCCGTATCCGCATCCAGTGACGCCTGTGGGCTGAGGATGACATGGCGGCCGGTCTGTACCGTTGGGCCTTCATGGCCTGTTCGGACGGAGAAGGGTACAATATGTACAAGAACCAAGGGGGAACAGTAGGGGTGGAAGACAAAGGAGAAGTGCTCGGATTAAAAAGGATGTAAGACCGAGTTGCAGTCTTTCGCCGCTGCTGTTCAATCTGTACATCGAAGATATGATGATGGAAATAAAAAAATGGTTCAAGAGTGAAATTAAAGTTCAAAATGGAAGAATATCAATGATTAAGTTTCCTGATGACATTGCTGTTCTGAGTGAAAGTGATAAAGAATTACGGAATCGGTTTAATGGAATGAACAGTCTAATGAACACAGATTATGTACTGAGATAAAATTGAAGAAAGACGAAAGTAATGACAGGTAGCAGAAATGAGGATACCGTGCAACTTAACATCAGAATCGATCACGAAGTAGATGAAATTAAGGAGTTTTGCTACCTAGGCAACAAGGAGGACATAAAACGCAGACTAGCACTAGTAAAAAAAGCCGTTCCTGACATAGAGAAGTCTAATAGAATAAAACATATGCCTTAATTTGAGGAAGAAACTTCTGAGAATGTGTGTGGGGCACAACATTCTATGGTAGTGAAATATGGACTGTGGGGAAAGAGGAACAGAAGAAATCGGAGCATTTGAGATGTGGCGTTACAGGAGGATATTGAAAATTAGTTGGATTGATAAGGTAAGGAATGTGGAGATTCTCCGCAGAATCGGCGAGGAAAGGAATATTTGGAAAACGCTGACAAAAAGAAGAGACAGGATGATAGGACATTTGTTAAGAGATCAGGAAGTAACTTCAACGGTATTAGAGGGAGCTATAGAGGGTAAAAGCAGTAAGGGAAGACAGGGATTAGTACATAAAGCAAATGACGGAGGTTGCAAATGCTACTCTGAGATGACGAGGTTGGCACAGGAGAGGAATTCGTGGTGGGCCGCATCAAACCAGTAAGGAAGTGATGACTCAAAGATACCTCTCCTCTGATTTAGCATGAAAGTGAAGATAATGTCGAAAGACGGATGACGGAAAAAAATGCATCTTTCGATGTAACACTATTAAGACATGGACCGGAAACAAAATTTTCTGAAGTCGTGACGTTTTTCTTTTAGGTGATCCGTTTTTCTCCTTTTGCCGTCGTTCTTCATTTCTTTCTATAATTTATACCCTGTACTAACTTCTACATATCGGCTACAGAAAACAGCCTCATTAATCTGTTTTTTGTACAGTAATCCTTTTCTGACATTATGATTTCTTCCGCTCTTCTGCTTCTTCCAGTGTTACACAAATTCCTAAATGTTTTATGCTGTATTTCACTAACCCGTCCCTTCTTCTGATAAGAGATTTCCATGCGTTCCTTCGCTCGCCTATTCCTTCTAGTACCTTTCCATTGCATTACGTCATTTTACGATCTTCTGGAAACATGCTGATCGAAAGTGTTCGGACACCCCTGTGTAATGTGGAATTGACCAAGAGATGTCTTAAGATGTGGACCCACCAGTCTTGTCAGTAGAGAAGCAGAAATACCCAGCAGGATAGTCGCATCTGTTAGCAATCTGCTGCATGTATTCGCGCAGGTGCGGCACGCCGACCGACTCCGCTCGGCGGATTAACGACGAGAGTTGGTGTGTCTGCCATCTTGATTGTGATTTTTAGTCAGTTTCTCACATTCGACGAAGAGAATACTGGACTGGTAACAAAATCCTGCCTCAGTTACACTATTCGGAAACATCTAGAAAACAGACATTCCCATAGGTAGTACTAGTCGCAGACAATTGGGACATAAATATTGTCTCTCACAGGGGAGAAGGTGGGTGGGTGGGTGGGTGGGGGTGGAGGTGGGGGTGGGTGTGGGGCGGGGGGGGGGGGGGTGGGCGCGTGTAGACGCGGGACGAACGTACAGGAAAAAAAGGAGACGTAGTAGGAAAACAGTAAGTGCAGAATGGATCGGTCTGAAGATCTTACTGACTTCGAACATGAACTTGATGACACCTGCGTATCAAAAGCGTCGGGGACATTGAAGCCCTTCCAAAGCTGCCCAAGTGGACTGCTGATAATGTGAATGTGAAGTGGAAACGAAATGTATCAAGTCAGGTAAAGAAAGATCAGGTACAGCTCTTGTACTGACGGACAGGGACAGTTGAGCGTTTTAGAGGTTGACTGTACGAAGTCACATGAAATTAGCGGTGGGAATTACTCGTGTCTTCCAAAATGCTATCAGCAGTTCAGCTGTGTGTATGAAGTTAAAAATAATGGAGCAGCTCTTCGCAACCCACAAATCTCCGCAGTCAATGTTAGGCGACGGTTGAGGTGGTGTGAAGCACGACGTCAGTAGACAGTACATCAAGGGCAACGAGTGATCTGGAGTGATGAATAACACTTTATTTTGTAGCAATCTTATGGAACAGTTTGTGTTTGCTAAATGTTTGGTGAACGTTACCTGCCACCATGGTGTACTGCCAACAGTGAAATACAGAGGCGGTGGTGTTATGGTGTGGGAGTGTTCCCCACCTTAAGACTGTCATCCTGTCATTGAGATTAAGAAAACATTAAATTCATAGGGATTTTACAGCATAGTGTACTCCGTACAGCGGGGGAACTGTTCTGAAACAATTACAACTTACATCAGGATGACAGTGCATTCTCTTATAAACGAATATCTGTGAGGCAATGGTTTGAGGGCAGTAACATTCCTGAAACGGATTGATTTGGCCAGAGCCCTGAACTGAAAGTAGTGTAACACTTTTGGGATGACTTTGAACGTCAAATTAACTCCACATCGCAGTGTCTAATGTTACTGCCTTCTTCGGTTTCGGCTCTCGAGGAAGAATAATCTACCATTCCTCCACAGACATTTAGAATTTTCATCTAAAGTCTCTCCAGCAGAGTTCAAGCTGTCATAAATGTAACCATTAAGTATGTCCAAACAATTTTGATCAGAAGGTGTAGAACTCCTTCACTTCTTCTACTAACCTGTCATGCCCCAGGTTTGAAGTTAAGCTTTTCACTGGTTACCTTACTACCACTCTTCGTTTTCATCAGTTCAATTTTTTTATACGGTACTCACATACTGCACTAAGTAACTTGCATGTGTCATCAACCGTTTTAAATCTTTCTTCCTGCAACACACGAGAGATATATGGTCGGCGACCCTACGCAGCGATATAGGCTCCATTTACATTTTTGTTTCTCTGCTACATCTCGCTTCACAAAATGTATATAGCCGCCTACTTTCACTACCGGCTGCGAAAGAAATCCAACGAGGTAATTCTTTTCCTGTGCACCGCAGTTATTATGGAATGATAATTAGATACTTCATATGATTGCCATCATGAAGGCGTGTACTTTGTACACGTTTCTCAAGACCGAAAATAATCTACCGATTTCCCAGTATTCGGGTGTGACTAGATATCTCTTCTGGCCCTTAAAGTTGTCTGGCGTATTTTTATCTTTGTAGATATCTGTTGTGTTTCAATATAGCATCTCAGTGTAGTATCTGAAAGTATATTTAATGTTCATGTACATCAAATTCCATTCGTAAGCAAACAAAACTACCGCATTACCAGCATCCCGGAATTCGTCTTATAGAATTTCCATTGATATTCTTCGAGAATTTTTGTACTAGATCACAGTGATGTAGCTTGGAGACAGCTACTTATGTAGTTACGTCTTTTACCCAAGAAAATATAAACGTTCGCGCTGTTCAGCTGTAAACAGTGCCATTATAACAGGAACATAGAACTCTCCTACACTCTACAGATTTGACGAGTTTGGTAGTGCTGTCCGGGAGGATTCGCTTGCCATAACAATCCAGATGTATCTCCATCATAAAGAAAAAATCGAGCAGTTATCTAAAGAGAAAGCAGGTCTAACATTCGACACACGTCAACTGCTTTTGGGATTTGTTAAAACCTTCTAAAGAATTTCAGATTTGAAATAAGGGCATAAACATAGGCCCAAATCAAATATGTCCTGGAAACAGAGAGCCTGATCAAATATTTCCGGGAAATAGGTAGACATACAGGACGTGCTTTGTCAAACAAAACATTTGATACCACACGAATTAAAAACTCTAAATACAGATAAGCTCAAGGCTAGTCGTAGGTTACGAAGAGTGTTGGCCGCATTAAAAAGAAAATCTATCTCAAGATGTGATTGCCACGAAGGTAAGTAGGAGGGACAGCTTATTGTTAATAATTCGGAATATCCAGAATGAGATTTTCATTCTGCAGCGGAGTGTGCGCTGATATGAAACTTCCTGGCAGATCAAAACTGTGTGCCCGACCGAGACTCGAACTCGGGACCACCGCAGTATAATTAAATTATATATGTGGTATGTCTTCTTTTGACATGTCCGAAAGGACAGACACCAGTATGATCCTCGAGACAATATCAGGCAAGACACAAAATAACGGTTCAAATGGCTCTGAGCACTATGGGATTTAACATCTATGGTCATCAGTCCCCTAGAACTTATAACTACTTATACCTAACTAACCTAAGAACATCACACAACACCCAGTCATCACGAGGCAGAGAAAATCCTTGACCCTACCGGGAATCTAACTCGGGAACCCGGCGCGGGAAGCGAGAACGCTACCGCACGACCACGAGCTGCGGACCACAAAGTAATCAATGCCATAAGCTGTCAGTGGGCATTGATTTGAATCAATCGGGAATGTTGGATCTCTGTGCTGGATTGGGATTCGAACCCAGGTCTCCTGCTCACTAGAAAGGTGCTTTGACCACTACGTCATCGGGACACACTGGTCACCGCAATTGCACAGACTACCCTAGCACACTTCCCGCCAGACCCAAATTCTCAACTTATCCACTCACTACGGATGCAGTGTCCTTTGTTCATTGTCCTCATTACTCGCAACAGTTTGCCGACCCCCGTGAGAGTTCAAGAGTGGTGGGGATCCGCACTGAAGTAATGTTCGAAAGAACAGACGGCACATATAAAATTAAGGCAAGAAGGATCAATCCCAGTCCGGCACAAATTTTCAACTTTCTTGATTGATTTAAATCAGGACCCACTGGCAGCTAATTTCATTAATTCCTTTGTGGCTTGACACTATAATTAAAGTTATAGTGATCCTGGGAAGGGATTAAACCAACTTCTTAGACCTTACCATTGAAATTATGAAACAAAAACGAAAAAAATCTAAGATGTACAGGAAAATATCTTCTTGCAGCGCAGTAATACCTGACGATTCCCACCGTTGTGTAACACACAAATTTGCAGCAATCCTCTGGTCCACTGGGTATTACAATGCTTTCCGTCTATACCACACACCAAATAAAACTTTCAAAATAAATTATAAATACAATGCGCATAACAACTAAAGGACCACTTTTTCTAAGCTTTGTGATTGTCTCCCACTTCGACGAAAGTTTGTAATTTGGTTCAGAAATGCCTACGACTTTCTTCGGTAACGGTGCAAATGCGTGGCATACTGCGACGTCACTCTCAGGCTCGGCGATGCTTCAGACAGTAGGGTATCGACACATCCTAAAAAAAAGTCCGGATTTCAGAAGTTCATATGAGGTATAAATGCCTCACTCTATGGAAAGGTGGATGCGACTCCTGTTACCCACATTCCCACACATTTCGTCGTCAAAAACGACAGTCTACAGTGCGATGAGCATCAGGGCTATGTTCTTAACAATTTGTGATACTGCTCACAATTCACAGAAGCTTCACCCCTTCTCTGAGGACATAGAGGGCAAGAAACCCCACTGTACATGATCACACCCCTTTGGAGTGCAGTGCGGCTGAAATATTTCCTCTGGTTTACAGGGTGGAGCCACTAGGAACAGTTCAGAACCATTAAGAAGTTTGCAAATGATCTGAAGCAGCAAACGGTGTTTGTGTCTTTGCAACTGGATAGGCAAACTGCCGTGGTATGATCTCAGGGCGGTAGGCGGGCACACTGGTGCTATTTCCCCTGCTATGAGGCCATCCAGAATTAGAGTGCTGCAAAGAGGGCCTGCCTGTCTCCCAGGGCCAAGGACATCGCCACAGTTTGTCTCTATTCAGGTATATTTTTAACGTTCTCAGCTTGGGAGGGTGGTGTTAGAGGGACCCTTGGCCGTTTTATTCGCGCATGTGTCTGTGTCGCACCTCTCCAAGGACATGCCACAAGATAGCGCGAAACAGAAGGGCTAGAAAACATAAACACCGTTGTCTTCTTCGGCTCACGCAAAAATTTCGTAGAATAGTACTTAACGGTCCCTAGTGATTCCACCCTGTAAACAAGAGCAAATATTGCAGCCACACTGCACTCCAGATGGGTATCATCACGTGCAATGGGATTGCTGGCCCACGATGTCCTCAGAGAATAATTGAAGCGTCCACGAGGTGCGAGCAGAGTTCGTTTTCGACCGCAAAATGTATGGGAATCAACTTCCCACGGGAAGGGGTGCTTAACTGACACCCTTTATGCCACCTCCTTAAGCATTTTCGTGTCTTATTAGTGGCAACGTGTCTGAAATGTTATCCCCGTCCGCTCTTAAGAAAAGAACGTGCTTTCAACACAAGGCATCGCGATTCTGACGTCCTTGTCAGAGGCATCATGAGAGGGGTAAAATGCTCGTAAGAGGGGGTGTGACGACCTTTCCATCGTCTGAGACATCTCTGTTACCGTTAACCAGAATTGTACTAAAATTTGCAGTCAATGTGACATCACTAAGTCACCTTACACCTCACATGAGCTTGTGAGCCATGGCCTTTCTACGGCTGTGTCGATACCTTGCTGTTTGAAGCGTCTCCGAGCCAGAGGGTGAGGTCGCAGGGCGTCACACTGTCGCACAATTACAAAGAAAGTTTGTAGGCACCCTCAAGTCAAATATTAAACTCATGCGTCGCAATGGAAGACGATTACGGTGTTTTGAAAAAGTGGTCCTTTGTGCTGCTTAGTGTAATCAAGCGAATTGCCAGTCGTACACTGACTGATGAAATACTCAGCTGAAAGACATTCGCCAGCCGTGGTGGCCGAGCGGTTCTAGGCGCTACAGTTGGAACCGCGCGACCGCTACGATCGCAGGTTCGAATCCTGCCTCTGGCATGGATATGTGTGATGTCCTTAGGTTAGTTAGGTTTAAGTAGTTCTAAGTTCTAGGGGACTGATGACCTCAGAATTTAAGTCCCATAGTGCTCAGAGCCATTTTTCTGAAATACAGTCGATGATACGGTGTGAAAATTATTGAACTATATGAAAAAAAAACGTAAATAGGTTTCAAACTACGGCGTGCTCACACTTAAAATATATTAAACATCTAAACGCCACTACAGACATTCGGATATACGTTAAGACATATTCGAAATGCCTGGCATCATTGGCGATGATGTGGCGCAGACGAATAGCGAAATTCTACATGACCCGCTGAAGTGTCGGAACATCGATGCTGTCGATGACCTCCTGAATGGCTGTTTTCAGCTCAGCAATGGTTTTCTGGTTATTGCTGTACACCTTGTCTTCACTACAGCCCCACAAATTGGAGTCGTATGTGTTCCAATCCGGAGAATATGTTGGACAATCGAGGCCCATGCCAGTGGCCTCTGGGTGCCCCAGAGCCTGAATACGGTCCCCAATACTCTCCTGCTTCGATGGAGTCTCTTGTCGAAACCAGTGTCACTTTGGATAATGGGGATGAAATCATCTTCCAAAACCTTCACGTACCGTTCGGTAGTCACCGTGACATTGAGGAATATCGCACCGATTATTCCGTGACTGGCTGGACATTGCACACGACACATTCACCCGTTGAGGTTGAAGAGGCTTCTCGATCGGGAAATGCGGATTCTCAGTCGCCCAAATGCGCCAGTTTTGCTTATTGACGAACCAATCCAAATGAAAGTGGGCAAACCAAACTATGCGTATACTAATTCCCATCATGCCCCGCGGCCAACAGTATAGTTTTAACGTCCTAACGCAAATAAGTTACGGTGATTTTATTTCATATAGTTCAATAATTGTCACCCGGTATCACTATATATGAACAGGTCTTCACAAGAATCTGTCAACAAGCTAAAATCTAGGAAATACTTCAGCATTCTGTCGTAGAAATAATGCTGTATGCATTCAGGTCACCATTAAAGACCGGATTACACCTTACAAACAGAGTGGAATTTACAGAATGTCCAGAAATAGGCGGGAAATTATACGTATTTCGATCAGATAGGGCCATTATTACTATACTGACTGAACATGACTGAATCTGTAAACTAAAAAATTAGCATGCTCTGAATAAATGCCATTTTTATGATGTTAGATGTGTTACTTTTCATAGATCAGGCTAAAGCTGAAAACAAACATTTCTGGCAATTGTGGCTATCAGTAAACAGGAATCACACCTGATTTAATCGTTAATGGTCAGATCCAGTTAAATCAGTTAATCTCGTTAAAGAAGCGTTAGACAATGAAGATTATTCTCGCCTTGAAATGACACCTGGTGCGGTTCTTCAGCAGAACGATGTTTCTTTCCTGCAAACATGTGGTAATCACTTAGGGCTAGGCCTGGTGAGTGTGGTGGATGTGGAATATTACCAAAGTAAAGATCAATGATTGTTGTAACTTCTGTGCGAGCAGCATTACGTCGAGTGTTGGTGTGTTGCTAATTGAGACCAATAGTCAGACGTTCTGTCGATTTGATGTCATGGAAGACGGAAAATGATTTTTCAAAATATGGCATAATGATGCACTGGTGACAGTATTTCTCCTAGGTGAGTAGTTTTCTACGATATAACCTCGTCGCCCCAAAGAAAGTCAGCATAACCTTCCCTTGAAATGGCTGCGTGACAAACCTGATTTTTGGTGTCGATGAAAGGTGCATTCCTTGCTTGATCTTTCGGTTTCGTGTTGGTGTCAGTAAGCAAAGCTCCGCAAATGTTTATAACAGAGGTCACCTTGAAACTCTTTCGGTTATACAGTGAGATACCGTGCTGGCACTTTGCGAAACCTGAGAGCGCCGTGAGTAATGTGATGGGCTAAGCCACGATTACTGTTCGGATTTACATCCATTTCAACAGATATCATACGGCGATTGCCCATCACCGTTGATTCTGCTCCTGCCTTAGACTCTGTTGTCACGGCGTATTGTGCATGACCTGGGCGGGTAGCATCTACTATAGCTTCCCATTCCACTCGTACACTTACTGCAATGATATATTAAGATTATAAAATTTTCACTTGGCTCCCCCTGTTACAATATGTTTATGGCATTCAAATAATGGGTTCAGGGTTTTATACCCATATTTTCAGAGTTTAAAACACTCAGTACATCATTACACAACATTTATAGTTTTTCAGTGTCAGATTTACGCACTGAAATTTTTTGTTTTTCATGTAGATGTATAATCTTCAAATCATTGCTTATCTTTGGAAATAACAGTTTCTGTATAGGTAGAACCTCTAACTGAAAGCATAAAACCAGTTCACAATAAATTTTACAGTGCAGCTTTAATACTGTTCGTTTTAGTTTTTAAAACTCTAATTTTGTAGTAAAAATTAATAATTTTAAAAATTTCTTATATATAGAGCGAAGCCATCAAAACATATGAAGTGCTGTACGCATAGGAAATAGAGACTTAGTTTTTTTTTTTGTTTGGACATAAAGATTCGAAATTCTCCACCTGGCTGACAGGATTTGTCCAGTGAAGGCGTTACGGTATATAATAGAAACATATTCAAAATTCTGTTTGGTATGTCGAACTTCTAAGGGCCATGGGCAAAGACAGAAATATATCACCAGGATTCATCAGACTGAACTTTTCTCTAGTTTCTCAGCTAGAAACGACGAATGTTCAGGCAACCACCAGGACCATGGAATATTAACGGAGACCTTCAACATAAACCGTCAGGCACGCACTTAAATGTGATTTGCAGAGTGGATTTGTAAATGTAAATGAAGGTGAAAATAAATATGTAGCTACATGTTAAAAACTCTTCCCTACACTGAAATATAGCTACGTTTTAGTAGGACAAGACAGGTTCCAAACAAATTAGAATGAGGGAAAAGCGAACCAGAGGAAAGAGAAATGCTTTCCCGGTAAAACATTGCTATCAGGACCGTGGTGGCTAGCTCGCTTTAAACAGGACTCTCACAAAATTCTTTGCACAACGCTCCAGCGAATGCAAACAAGTTACGAAATTCTCTTACGTGCTCCTGCGGGACCACAAAGCACACGCGTTGCTCCTCTTATTTTCTGTACACACAGAGATTCCAGGCCTGAGCCAAGCGTGGCTCCTGGCTTGCAAGAGGCGACGATGCTGTTAAGCAAGCAGAAATCTCTCGGCTCAAATTACAAATATTACGCTTCTAGAAATTACAGCAGCAGAATTCCCGGTAGTTGGTTGAGACTAACGGCTCGTAATGCAAAGGAGCACCTACAGAAGGACAGCAGAAAGACGTATAATTCGTATAATGCGGTGACACCTTGGAAGTAGTTATTCAAACTACCGTACAAAAATCGAACAAATAATCAACAGCAGAGAAAGAAGAAGATTTAAAGTAAGTCATTCTATAAAAATAGGCAACGGCTTTGCCGCAGTGGACACACCGGTTCCCGTGAGATCACCGAAGTTAAGCGCTGTCGGGCGTGACCGGCACTTGGATGGCTGACCATCCAGCCGCTATACGCTGTTGCCATTTTTCGTGGTGCACTCAGCCTCGTGATACCAATTGAGGAGCTACTCGACCGAATAGTAGCGGCTCCGGTCAAAGAAAACCATCATAACGACCGGGAGAGCGGTGTGCTGACCACACGCCCCTCCTAACCGCATCCTCTCCTCAGGATGACACGGCGGTCGGATGGTCCCGATGAGCCACTTGTGGCCCGAAGACGGAGTGCATGCTATAAAAATGAAAACTTTAAAAAACCTTTTCAAGCATTGAAATTGAAAGTTTAGCTTGCTTGACGGAGTTGTAAGCTGCGATCTTTATTGTAAGCTGTCGTTCGAGGCTATTACGACAAGCGGACATTTGTGCACACGCACACACAGGGTGACGATGTAAAATTACGACAATATGACGATTCAAGTACCACTAGAAAATAGCACTCGCAGAAATTAGCTGGTAGTTTCGTATAAATTGCAGTGATTGTGTAAGAGACAAAGTGAAATAGGGAATTGTCTTCTATGTATGTTCAAGAAAGATAAATAGAGACTAACGTATAAGATAACTAGGCATAACAATCATTTTCAATTCAGGAGAACTCGTTATTGCTAAACATATGTACTATATAATAACAGAACAGTCGAAAAAGATGCCGGCCGCGGTGGTCATGCGGTTCTAGGCGCTCAGTCCGGAACCGCGCGACTGCTACGGTCGCAGGTTCGAATCCTGCCTCGGGCATGGATGTGTGTGATGTCCTTAGGTTAGTTAGGTTTATGTAGTTCTAAGTTCTAGGGGACTGATGACTTCAGATGTTAAGTCCCATAGTGCTCAGAGCCATTTTGAACCATCGAAAAAGATGGAACAGTATCGACACACTGGACTTGGATTCGGGACAAGTGAGAGAACAAACGGTTGAAACCAATCATAGTTCAATTTTACGTTAACTTTATTGAAAAAGCGCCGTAGCAAGTTTCGAAATTTACTTTCATTGCCAGGCGGCTTGCATATATTTATCAAACAAACGATACGATACACTGGTTTACAGGTGAGGTGCCGTGAAATAGCAGCATGGGGAATATATTATCACCGTCTGTCTCCGTTGAACACCACTCGTAGAGGCAACTGACATGTAAACCAAACTATCATGCGTTTTGATGAAAGCATGCAAGACGGAAAACTGTGAATGAAAAAATTCCAAGTAGGTAACGGTGCTCTTTCAGTATGGCAAGCAAAACAAAATTGTGCCTTCTAGCAAAAACGTGGAATCAGGAGTGAAACTAATTGAATGAAAGGGAACATGATGACGAAATAGTAAATAAATGAAAATAAAACTAAGGGTTACAAGAAATGAAGCGATGTTTTAGTGAAGCAAGCAGAGCATATGTTTCTGCGCTGATGGAGCAGTAGCTAGAGTACGTGTGTATCCATACACAAAATTATAAAAAACGGATATATGTGTGTATGTTCCAGATCTTCTATACCACAACACCGATTTCTGACACAATTCGTACACACATCCTTACTGTCAGGAAACGATCCATGTTGGGATAAGAACCACCTGCCTATCATAGTTCAGGAGCTATGACGTCGTAAACAATGAGATATGCAAAAACCTGCCGCATCGTGCTTGACCTTTAATTTTGTTACTTCTGTGATACTAACTCTATTCGCAATAAAGTTCGCAGACAATATCAACGTATGTCGCTGAATGTATCTACACAAATATATCATTGTACGACACTTAGTCCATGAGATATGATGTCACAAACACTGAGATGCGTGAAAAAATGGTACGTCATGCATGAAGTTTTAACACATTAATTCTTTACTACTGAGACACTCGTTCAGTCGAGTCAGCTGAAGGAAATCCCTGACACCTGGAAGGTGTTTCAGTAGTTTTCAACCGCGAAGCGCCAACGGGTGTAGGGGGAAACATCAGCTGTTTATAGAACTATGAAGACGCGTTGTCAAAGGGACGTTGTAGACACGCGAAACAACTGTACTTCAACATACGTAAATTATGCATGTTTCTAGTTACGACTGTTTCACGATTTCAAAGGCGTTTTCAAGATTACATGGAAATGAAACTTTTTCAACACTACATTACAATCACAGTTCACTTTTTGCATTTGTATTTAACAGAAAATTGACAGAATGAGTTTCGTGGAAACGCCAAGTTTGTCAACTAGTGTTTTTGTAAATTTTCCTATAATCCATAAGTATTGTAAAACATTGTGTATGTATGAACTTACACTACTGCCCATTAAAATTGCTAGACCAAGAAGAAATGCAGAGCTTGGATGGCGTGTACAGGTACACCTGCCCGTGCAGCTTCAACATGATACCACAGTTCATCAAGAGTAGTGACCGGCGTATTGGGACGAGCCAGTTGCTCTGCCATCATTGACCAGACGTTTTCAATTGGTGAGAGATCTGGAGAATGTGCTGGCCAGGGCAGCAGTCGAACGTTTTCTGTATCCAGAAAGGCCCGTAAACGACCTGCAACATGCGGTCGTGCATTATCCTGTTGAAATGTAGGGTTTCGCAGGGATCGAATGAAGGGTAGAGCTACGGGTCGTAACACGTCTGATACGTAACGTCCACTGTTCAAACTGCCGTCAATGTGAACAAGAGATGACCGAGACGTGTAACCAGTGGCAGCCCATACCATCACGCCGGGTCATATGCCAGTATGGCGATGACGAATACACGCTTCCAATGTGCGTTATCCGCGATGTCGCCAAACACGGATGCGACCATAATGATGCTGTAAACAGAACCTGGATTCATCCGAAAAAATGGCGTTTTGCCATTCGTGCACCCAGGTTCGTCGTTGAGTACACCATCGCAGGCGCTCCTGTCTGTGATGCAGCGTCAAGGGTAACCGCAGCCATGGTCTCCGAGCTGATAGTCCATGTTGCTGCAAACGTCGTCGAACTGTTCGTGCAGATGGTTGTTGTCTTGCAAAGGTCCCCATCTGTTGACTCAGGGATCGAGACGTGGCTGCACGATCCGTTACAGCCATGCGGATAAGATGCCTGTCATCTCGACTGCTAGTGATCCGATGCCGTTGGGATCCAGCACGGCGTTCCGTATTATCCTTCTGAACCCACCGATTCCACATTCTGCTAACAGTCACTGGACCTCGACCAACGCGAGCAGCAATGTGCGATGCGATAAACCGCAATCGCGATAGGTTGTAATATGACTTTTATCAAAGTCGGAAACGTGATGGTACGCATTTCTCCTCCTTACACGAGGCATCACAACAACGTTTCACCAGGCAACGCCTGTCTACTGCTGTTTGTGTATGAGAAATCGGTTGGGAACTTTGCTAATGTCAGCACGTTGTATGTGTCGCTACCGGCGCCAGCCTTGTGTGAATCCTCTGAAAAGCTAATCATTTGCATATCACAGCATCTTCTTCCTGTCGGTTAAATTTCGCGTCTGTAGCACGTCATCTTCGTGGTGTAGCAATTTTAATGGCCAGTAGTGTACATATGCATGTATGTTCCACGCCTCTTCCTAAATCAGTACTGACGACTTAAGTCTCTGTTATGTCTGTGTGTTGTGTTTATTACACTTGTGAAAGAACGCTGCGAATTTATGTAGCAACAAAGTACATTTTATTAGTCAGTGGGAATTAATTTTTCCGCTAAGATTAGACTCTTTAACTCTGATTTCGTATCAGTTACGGGGCAATGTTGAGAAAAACGATCGCGCAACACATCGTGAAGACTTCAACTTTAACACGGTGGAAGGTATTCTATTTGAGAATACAGTAAATGACTCTAATACGAGGCGATGGTACCACCTGGTTTTGTGTTACTTAAGGTCCTGAATTTGTAGCGGAAACTGTGCAAAAGTACAGACAATGAGCACAGTCAGTTATGCAGGTGCAGTTGATGTTCATTCCTCAAAACATAATTTTAGGCAGGGATGAAATTTCAGCGGTGCGGAGGTCGATGAAGTGAGGAAGTCTTGCGCGAGTGGAAAGTTGCCCGCCTCGGCTGGGGCTGGCAGCGCGGCCGCAGTTTTTAATTTTGTGCTGCGAGGCGCGGCGGGCTCGCCTAACCCGCCAGGAGGGCGCCCTAGCCCTAGCCTCGCCCTCGCCCTCGAGTGCACACAGTAATAAAATATTGCGCCCGTTCGCGCTGCGCGCTTCAATATCCAGCCGGCTAACAGCGCGCCGGATCACGCTCAGATAAACGTCTGCTTTCTTACCGTCATACAACATGCTCTGCTGAACGTGCTTTGGGCCAAACTTGAGCTCGAATTTTCCTCTAAATTTCAACGCCCTTTTCCTTTTTACTTTATTTTTTTTTAACAAAGTAAGTCCTCTTTCTTGTCTGCTAGGCAGTTGTTCATGTGTGAAGTAGAGTTCAAGATTATATCGCTGATATTAAGATGACTAAGATCACATCTCTTTCAATACGATTCACATGTCAAGATTGGTTGGTTAAATAGAAACAGAAAAAAAGGTTATTACTGTTATTCAGGGTACTGACAGGATATGATGAACCGAAGTGACTGTCTAGTGAGTTAAGCCCTGTCCAAACGTAGAATGGTTGAGAGAAGAAAAGATATAATTTACAGGTGTCAATTATAAGGAAATTTCTGGTCATTTGCATCTTCAAAGAAGCTACCTGGGACTGCAGCAGCACTTAATATTGAGAACGAACGAAAAATATATACTACTGACCAATAAAATTGCTACACCACGAAGATGTGCTACAGACGCGAAATTTAACCGACAGGAAGAAGATGCTGTGATATGCAAACGATTTGCTTTTCAGAGCATTCACACAAGGTTGGCGCAGGTGGCTATAATTAATTATATAATGTTATTGGGAGAATATCTTTATATCTATATTACTGACTGATGAATATATGTGAATGCAGCTTGCCGCTAACTTGGTGTAATGTTTTGTCTGTACAGAGGTGTATCTGTCGCCTTTATTACCCCTTCACTCTCACACATAAATCGGTACAATAAAGTTAGGGCCTCCTGTTTTATCTTTAGGCTGATCCGTCATAAGACAAGCAAACAATTATACTAATGGAGGATTCTGAGTATTTTCTCGAATTTCATTCGCTCTCTCTCTCTCTCTGTCCCTTTCTCTATGTACAGTTTTAAATATAATATTTCATTTACGTGAAATCAGCCCAATAGAATCTCTGGTGGAGCTCTTCGTCTTAATATTCAGCGGCTGGCTTGCTGGAAAAGATCTTTACATTTGTTATTATTGTTGAGCGCTGCATTCAGTTGGGAAAATCGATCGTTTGAACAATTCGTTCATTTTACGACAGATTTAGAATTTCAGATGTGGACGAAGCCTTTTTGGACGATTTTATAAAAACTCGGTGACTGCAGGCTCTCTTCGTCAAAGCTGAAACTTCCCCACTAATTACAGGGCCAAGGCGATCGTCAATGATTCAGACAAAGAACTCATTCGTCATTCACTCTAGAATAAAATGGTCACAAACCTTATTTCTGAGGAAAATTGTATATTCAATCCATCTCCATTACATGTTCCGTTTTCTGTTGATTCCAAGTCTTACTTAATTTGCGTTTACAGTCTTTCTCTCTCTTCAAATAACCCGCTAGTGGCACAAACGTTAATAGTCGCTTTAGCGAGAAGAAAAGCAAATATGTCTCTTTTAGAAGCCCGTCAATCTTCCAACAGATATTTCCGAAGCTGTCCTTCTTACCCGTCTATAATAACCATGGAGAATACATATATGTATCTGTGTTATTCCAAAGAATAACGTACTAGAAAAATACCTTGGCGTCGACGAGCTGTCGGCGCATATATTACAAGAAAATCCGATCAGATACTTTTCAAAAGTGAATAAATGTGGATGATTTGATTGACCATTATTAATTATTGCGTGGTAGAGGGTAATTTTCCGTGGGGAGATTACATGGCGACACCTACAACGGGCTGACATGAGGAAAGTTTCAACCGATTTTTCATACACAAACAGCAGTTGACCGGCGTTGCCTGGTGAAACGTTGTGATGCCTCGTTTAAGGAGGAGAAATGCGTACCATTACGTTTCCGACTTTGATAAAGGTCGGATTGTAGCATAACGCGATTGCGGGTTATCGAATCGCGACACTGCTGCTCGCGTTGGTCGAGATCCAGTGACTGTTAGCAGAATATGGAATCGGTGGGTTCAGGAGGGTAATACGGAACGCCGTACTGGATCCCAACGGCCTCGTATCACAAGCAGTCGACATGACGGGCGTCTTATCCCCATGGCTGTAATGGATCGTGCAGCCATGTCTCGATCCCTGAGTCAACAGATGGGGACGTTTGCAAGACAACAACCATCTGCACGAACAGTTCGACGACGTTTGCAGCAGCACGGACTATCAGCTCGGAGACCATGGCTGCTGTTACCCTTGACGCTGCATCACAGACATGAGCGCCTGCGATGGTGTACTCAACGACGAACCTGGGTGCACGAATGGCAGAACGTCACTTTTTCGGATGAATCACGATTCTGTTTTTAGCATCATGATGGTCGCATCCGGGTTTCGTGACATTGCGGTGAAAGCACATTGGAAGCGTGTGTCCGTCATCGCCATACTGGCGTATCATCCGGAGTTATGGTTTGGGATGCCATTGGTTACACGTCTCGGTCACCTCTTGTTCGCATTGACGGCACTTTGAACAGTGGACGTTACATTTCAGATGTCTTACGACCCGTGGCTCTACCCTTCATTCGATCCCTGCAAAACCCTACATTTCAGCAGGATGATGCACGGCCGTATGTTGAAGGTCGTTTACGGGCCTTTCTGGATACAGAAAACGTTCGACTGCTGCCCTGGCCAGCACATTCTCCAGATGTCTCACCAACGTCTGGTCAATGGTGGGCGAGCAACTGGCTCGTCACAATACGCCAGTCACTACTCTTGATGAACCGTGGTATCGTGTTGAAGCTGCATGGGCAGTTGTACCTGTACACGCCACTACTCAGTGTTGTTGCAGGCTGTTAATACCGACGTGTCCTTGATTAAGATTCGCAATTTCTTCCCGTGAATTACAAGACATTCACAATGATGAGTTTTCATATGAAGTCTTTCGTAGCAATCGATTTTCCTGTTAGTTATTAGTATTTTTAATCATTCCAATTGTAACGAATACAAAACTAAAAACCTTTGAAGATATTTATTTATTGCAAGTAAACTGACGTTCAGGACCACAAAATTTGTTCGAGAGATATGTTGTTATCAACCTGAAACGTGTTTTTCCATCCATGAGTAAGTTAGTACTGCTGCAGTCTACGGAAAATTCGGCAAAGATGCAAATGGCCTGAAGAACACATCATCTTTGATAATATTTGTTCTTCTTGTACCATTTCTACATTTTGATATCACATCTTTTCTTAAGAGAAAACGTTGATACTTACTACTAAAGTAGTCCTCATGTCGTGAGCTATTGCTTAGCATTCCTGCCTCAAGATCGTGGGGTCTTGGTTTCGATTCCCCGGTGGATAGCAGATTTTCTTCGCTCGCTGACTGAGTGTTTGTGTTGCCCTAATTATTTCATCTCATCTTCATCACAAAGATGCGCAAGTCGTGTACAAAAGAAAGACTTGTAACGCACACGTTGTCGTCCGACCAGTAGCGGCCTACGATCATTTCGCTTCACTACAAAAGTAGACCGTGTCACCAGTGGATCATAGTGATACAGTACATCCCGCAGGCGTCTTGAATCACTGTATTAAAATTGTTTTAATTTCTCTTTAATCAGTCATTACGCATGTATGAATAATAGTCGCCGTAGTGTGAGCAATATAATCTTTAAATCTCCTGCGCACGTGAACAACTGCCTGGGAGATAAAAGTATTCACTGACTTACTTAACAAAGGGCGTTGAAATTTTATTGGAAAATCTCAGTTCAAGTTTGGTGCGCAGCACGTTCAGCAAATGCTGGTGGATGGAACGAACATAAAAATTTCCCTACAGACAAAGAAACATTAATTACGTCTTAAGACCGGCGTATAAGATTTTTGACCAAATGGTACTTGTAAGTTCTTTAGGGGTGTAAAATGGATGCATATTGGGCTATTGGACATGTGTAGGGCCAAAATGTAAGAAATATTTCATCAGACTAACTGTTATTGGCCACTCGTTGCTGTGGCTCAGCCTGGTTGAATGGTAAAGAAAGAAAACAGAGCTGCGGTCGCAGGTTCGATTCCTGCGTCGGGCATGGATGTGTGTGATGTCCTTAGGTTAGTTAGGTTTAAGTAGTTCTAAGTTCTAGGGGACTGATGACCTCAGAAGTTAAGTCCCATAGTGCTCAGAGCCAGTTGAACCAAAGAAAACAGAAAGTACCGTTTCCAACAAGTCTGGGAGTTAGAAACGCTTTCTGATCTCCTTCTGCTGCCCCCTGTCCCTGTCTACCTCATCCTCCCACTCTTGTTGTTCTCATCTTCCTTCCCTCTCTCTTTGTCCATCTTCCCTCCCACCCTCTCTCTCCATCTCCTCTTGCTCTATCTCTCTCTGTTCATCTCCATCTTTGTTCTTTCTATTTCCATTTCCTCCCATCCCTCTGTTCATATCCCCCCCCCCCCCCCTCTTTCTTAGAGCCTTATTTATTGTCACTGCGTATTGAGATTCTGTACTAATAATCCGTCAGCCGTTAAGCCATAAATACAATTTTACTGTTTCCTAACAACGTTCCACTATATAAATAGTAAATCGGTCAAGATCTTTTCGAGATTTTTGATAGCAAAGTATTCGTTTTACGTATTGCATACTTATTCATACATTATATATATAAAAGGTCTAGGAAAACACGCAAGTATTCGAATGAAACATTGTGTCAGAATGTCAATGCAATCGGTAAGGGACTTTCGGAGATTTACAGTTTTGTGTAAACGAATATTTATATTTCATGTATATACTCGTAGATTCGATTCAGTGTCGCTCAGTATTTCATTTAAGAAAATAATTCTAAACATGATTCATTTTTATCGATTATGTTTACGGGTGCATGACGACAGCCAATGTGTAATCATTTGGCCGTTAAGATTCCCAACTAAATATTTTTGTGTGTGCTTTCCTAAATTCCTTATTCCTTTAGTGGAAATAACGTCTCGTCTCGAAGTTGAAAGAAAAAGGCGAGTAGCGATTAATGTGGCGTCGATGATGAAGTTTTTAAAAATAACACAACCTCGAATTGGGAATAACTGGATAAGAAGTCGGCGGCCTCTACTGCTGGTATCGTAGCACGCCACTAGAGAAGCCAAAAGAAAATGTCTCAGCTCAGTGGTGCGCCAGCTTGTTTCGTCTCCTCTAGCGCTTGCTACGGTACTCTGGCGCGGTGATTTCACTGTGTAACATAACTGCAGGCATGTACGGGCATGAATCCTAAAACACTACAAGTGCAAAAATGTTACATTGTTACTAAACCTTCATAAATTTTGCAGCTTCGAATTCTGTTCTAAGAAATTTGAAAATCGCAAAAAACAGCCATGTTTAAAACCATAATTTATTGTTTATGCACTAGTTTATCACAATTATTACATCCTAAGAAAAAAAACTATAAGGAAGTTATGTAAATTGGTATCAAATTGATATTCACATCACACAACGGAAAATGCAAAACTGTAAACTTTGGCAGCCGATGGATGAATGTGTGACGATGCGGCGCAATTTCACTGTGGATCTGGGAAAGATAGTCAAGAGGGGACATGTCGAGACCACGGTGAAAGTCTTTGCGAATTTCGTTCCATGTACTCAGACAGTAATTATGGCTCGTGCACAGCAGCATTTGAGAGAGGATGCGCAGTTGGGGTTGAGAGACATCGGTTGGAGTAATAGGGGAAGTGCTCGATATTTGAACACGAGCGGTGGCACTATTCGATAATATTGGCAGGAATGGATGAACCACGGTGGAACACGGCGTCAATAAGGAAGCAGTCGACCTAGATCAGAATGGTTGCAATGGCTATGAGCACTATGAGACTTAACATCTGAGGTATTCTGTCCCCTAGGCTTAGAACCACTTAAACCTAACTAACCTAAGCACATCACACACCTGCCCGAGGCAAGATTCGAACCTGCTACCGTAGCAGCAGCGCGGTTCCGGACTGAAGCGTCTAGAACCGCTCGGCCACAGCGGCCGGCGCAGTGGACCTAGAGAGACGATAGAACGAGAGAGGAAGGAATCGTTAGAGATGCAATCAGAGACCCACATTCATCATTATAATCTATCCGATGGGCGACTGAACCATTAATGGAGGGCTCACGGCGCACCTTGAGCCGACTACCACTGGCTTCTCTAAAACAACAAGCCCCTTTGCAGCAGTGTCAAACATATTCGGCCAAGAGTTTCATTAAATGGATTAGAATTGTCTTCAGTGACGAGTTCCGCTTCGAACTGGCCGTCGATGACTAACGATGACGTGTCTGGAGATGTCCTGGACAACAGGGGGATACCAGCCTGACTGTCACCCACCACATGGCCTGATAACCAGGGGTGATGGTGTGGGGTGCCACTTCATTTCATCAGCGGCACCCTTACAGCACAGCGGTGCGTCAGAGATATTCTACGCTCAGTGACGTTGTCCTTCAGGACAAGCCAATCTGGGCTTACATTTCAGCAGGATAATACACGCACGCACATGGCTAGAGTTTTTACTGATTGTCTTCGTGGTTGCCAAGCCCCACCTTGGCCGGCGAGGTCGCCGCATCTCCCCCCCCCCCCCCCCCCCCAATTGAGGACGTTTGGAGCATTATGAGCAGGGCCCTTTGACGATCTAACGCGCCAGTAGGACATAATTTGGCACGATATCCCTCAGAAACTCTATCAGTCAATGCTAAGCCGAATAAATGAGTCCTTAAGCTTTAGTACAGTTCCAGTCCTGGATCATCGTGATGACCATCGTGAAACATGTGTAGAAACTTGTTGCATTACACATACAGGGTGACATTAATTGAACTATATGAAATAAAATCGTCATAACTTCTGAACGGTTTGCGTTAGGACGTTCAAACTGCACTGTTGGCCGCGTGGCATGATGGGAATTGGTATACGCATGATGGTTTGATTTAGCGACGAAGTCCACTTTCATTTAGATGGGTTCGTCAATAAGGAAAATAGCGGAATTTGGGGGACTGAGAATCCGCGTTTCGCGGTCGAGAAGCCTCTTCACCCTCAACGAGTGATTGTGTGGTGTGCAATATGGAGTCACGGAATAATCGTTGCCATATTCCTTGATGGAACGGTGACTGCAAAACGATACGTGAAGATGTTTGTAAGATGATTTAATCCACACTATCCAAAGTGACCCAGATTTCGACAAGATGTGGTTCATGCAAGACGGAGCTGGACCTTACCGAAACAGGAGAGTGTTTTAGGTCCTGGAGGAGTACTTAGGTATTGCATTTTGGCTTTGAGGTAACCAGAGGCCACTGGCATGGGCCTCGATTGGCCGCCATATTCTTGGTATCTGAACACATGCGACTCCTTTATGTGGGGCTTTATTAAGGACAAGGTCGTACAGCAATAACCCAAAAACCATTGCAAAGCTGAAAACAGCCATTCTGGAGGTCATCGAAACTTCAGCGGCTCATGCAGAATTTCGCTATTTGTCTGCACTACATCATCGCCAATGATGGCCGGCATACCGAACATGTCAGAACCTAAATCCGAATATCTATTGTGGCCTTTACATGTTGAATAAAGTGTGTGCCCGCCGTAGTTTGTATCTCATTTACGTTTATTTTCATATAGTTCAATAATTGTCACCCGGTATCACACTATTTCGGCTTCATCAAACAAATAAAATTGTGGTATCTAAGGAGCACCAGTAAAATGTACATACTGCACGTGAAGAGAGACTCAGTTATAGCTTGGTAAGAGTTATGAGTATAAATTAGTTATGTGTTATGAGTATAAACATGTCTGTCTTCATTTGCAATATGTACACTTCATTGGAGCTCTTTTCATACCACAATCTTATTTGTCTGTGGAAACAGAAATGGCTAATGATTTTCATTGCATGATCATGAATAATGGTTTGATATGTGTAAGGCAAAACGATCCTACGTAGATCTGAAGACGGTCATTACTGTGCAAAATTTATAACGTGATTACAGACAAACATTGTGATCTAAGACTGGAGTACTAATAAAGCAAATATATCCCTGGTTCGCTGTGAAGTTTTCCTTGACTATATCACTACTTGTATGTTTGCATAAGGGTCACAGGTGGACCAACGTATTATTGACTTGCTGAATTTGTGAAGCTCTCTCTCGTGAATAATTCATCCAGTTTTCCTGAAAACGTAATAATTTGTTTTGTCTGTACACGTAAATCACATTTACCAACTTCCATCCCATTCGGATAATTCATTCGCGGTGTTGTATTTTCTGTCTTAGATTACATAAGGCCTCAAATGGTATATCGCTTACAAAATAAATACATAATGTCCTATTTTACGCTCTAGACTGACAATACTAGATTGGCGGGAACTGCGAACTGGTACCAACTGCAATCACAGATTTTGCCATGATTTAGTAATCTACGATTAATTAGGTAACTTTATGTTTTCGAACGGATAGTGACAACTATAGCTCGTATACCTGTGTACGTAGATGTTAATCCGATATGTCTCATGCACCGGTTCTACATCTGACACTGTTTTCTGTTCTAAACGTTTTCATATGAAACGCATAGAATGAAACGCATTGACGTAAAAGAAACGCAACACCAAAAAATAATCAATGTGGAGTAATGAAATTTCAGGAATACATTTCTGTCGGTAATATCTATGACTAACATAGCATGATAACAACTTAATGTAAACGCGAGATAAGCCATTCCAAATGTGAAATGTTGATACATTAATAACTGATATAGTCCACAAAATGTTGAATGCAAGCATACAAACGTGCATGCATTGTGTTGTACAGGTGCCGGATGTCAGTTTGTGGGGTGGAGTTGCATGCCCGTTGCAGTTGGTCGTTAAATACAGACGCGGGTAATACTGTTAGCGGATAACACTAGAGTTGTCTGGTGATGCCCCATGTCATCAGACTGAAGAACAAATTTGCAGTCAGGGTGTGTGGGATAATCACAAGAGTGGTCCTGCTATCATACGAAATCGCACTACAAACCATAACTCCAGGTTTAGGTCCTGTGTGTCTAGCACTTAAAATGGTTGGTTGCAGACCCTGAACTGGCTTCCTCCTTATCAACACACGGTCATCACTGGCACCGAGGCAGAATCAGCTTTCAACAGACTTCCATCCTTTCCTCTAATGGGATCTCGCTTGACACCACTGCAGCCGCAAGTGGCAGTGGTTTGGGATCAGTGGATTGTACACTACAGGGTGTCAGGCTCAGAGCTGTCGCTGAAGTAACCGATTTGTAACAGTTTGTTGTGTCTCTGTGGTGCCAATAACTGCACAGATTGGTGCTGCAGACTTTGTACGACGCGCCAGAGCCATACAGTGAAAACCTGGTCTTTTCTCTCAGCAGTGCAGCGTGGCCACTTAGACAACGGTCTTCTTGCGACCATACATTCTCGTAGCCATCCCTGCCAACAACCACGTACAGTGGCTATATTCGTGCGAAGTCTTTCTGTAGTATCGCTGAAGAAGGATCGTGTTTTCCATAGTCCAGCTACACGACGTCGTTCAAATTCAGTGGAGTGATGATAATAGCGTCTGTGACGTGGATTTTGATTCGATACATATCTGGCGGTCCGGTTCGCGAAAATTGCATATAGAATGGGCTGGCTGGTGGTATGACGAAGGTCCGAGAGAGAGCACGAGTAGTACGTCGACAGTGAGTGAGGCCGCGAGATATACAGGGGCACCCCACTTTGGAAAGGAGAGACAGTTAGGATCTTAAAGTAGATGCTGTGAGTGGCGTGTGCAGAGCCGAGGAGAGAGACCGTGCCCTGGTCGGTGAGGGCGCTGCCTTCGTGTTGGCGTTTTGTGTTTGGACACCAAGAACAGAAAACAGTGTCAGATGTAATATCAGTGGATGAGACATATCGGATTAATCTACGTACACAGGTACACCAGCTGTAGATGTCATTATCCGTTCCAAAAATAAAGTTACCTAATTAAACGCAGATTACTAAACCATCGCAAAATCTGTAATTGCAGTTGGTACCAATTCGCAGTTCTCGCCAGTCTGGTATTGTCAGTCTAGGGCGTAAAATAGGATATTATGTATTTATTTTGTATGCTATATACCATTTGAGGCCTTATGCACTCTAAGACAGAAAATGCGACTCACCGCGAAGGCATTATCCGAATGGGATGGAAGTTGGTAAATGTGATTTACATGTACAGACAAAACAAATTATTACATTTTCAGGAAAACTGGATGAATTATTCACGAGAAAGAGCTTCACAAATTGAGCAAGTCAATAAGTCACCAGTGGGAGGAGAGACAACCTTCACGTAGTGATCCCCATCCAGCACTTCTGGGACAACCCATACGGCCAATTCCAGTATCTGAATCTGATGAGACATTTCGTCAGGTAAAAGCATATTTACATCTAAAGAAAAATGTCCTGCTCCGCTTTGGAGTTCTAGTGAAGCTTCAGGACAAGACTTCTACCTTATGCTGAGCCGTAATAAGCCGTCACTTACGATAGTCAATGTTCCAAAGGAGTATAATACGTGACAGTCAAAAGCTAACATAGTCGTGACTGTTAGGCAGATTGCATTCTACTTTGAGCATGGTGGCCGTTATTAATACTCCAGGAACAATATTAATTGCCTGACTTGTGGTCGAGTTCCGAGTTTCTTGTAACTTAAATTCAAAACCATTGCTAATGTGTACAGACACTTGTTTGAATGGGCCAATGTAGGAACATCGGTCTCACTTCCCGTAAGTGGAACTGGTCTGTTCCCCATTTGTAATTCGTTATCCTTGTCTTTAACAATTAGTTGATTTATAACTTTACTCTGTTGTAGTTCAGTCCATCCATGGGCTTGTGTCATCTCCCCAGTTAACGGGCGAGAGCTTAGGGAATGTTTCTGCTGCCCTGGTCGGTTACGGTTCTGGAGCTGTTTTCTTAGGGACCGACCGACCGACGTACAAGTTTTAGAAAAGGCCGAGCCATCTCATGTCGGTCTCCTCACAGTTCGAGTCCGGAGTTGTAAAACAGTAATAATTTAAATGTACGTATCTTACTCTCTTAAACACATCTGACTTTATTCTGATGGACGTAAACGTTCATGTTTGGAGCTAAGTTCATAATGACCTGTTGATATTCAATTAATCATTTGTTGAGCACCTTGGTGCATTTGATCTAAAATATCATGTAAAAAAAAAAATTGTTCAAATGGCTCTGAGCAGTATGGTACTTAACATCTGAGGTCATGAGTTCCCTAGAACTTAGAAATACTTAAACCTAACTAACCTAAAGACATCACACACATCCATGCCCGACGCATGATTCGAACCGGCGACCGTAGCAGTCGCGCGGCTCCGGACTGAAGCGCCTAGAACCGCTCGGGCACCGCGGCCGGCAAATATCAGTTAAAGACTTGGTGAGTGCATTGCCGCATATTTCTCAATTACAGTTGTTAATTGGAAGGTTATTAACGGTGTCTGGTAAGCGCCAAGTGCGCTTCTTGGAAAACTGCAAATATTATTCAAATTGTTTTAAAAAGATAAATTGATATCAACAGATGGTTTGGTAAGCGCCAGGTGAGCGTTTTCTTAACTTTCCAGATTTTTAAATCGTTTTGGAAAGGAAAATTGATATTGACAGATAGTTTAGTAATCACTAGGCCCATATTTTATTAAATCTAAAATTTATTGAAATTCCTATAAACATCTGCTTTAGTAAGTGTTGTGTCCTATTTCTCTTAACTACCAACTGTTTACAGTACAATCAGCATTTCATTCGAGTATTTCATACTGGAAGAAATTTGCTTAGTTGTGTCCATGTACTCAAAACTTGTCTAAAATAAATCTTCATCATGCAGACTATGAATGATGTTGCTGTTGCTGGGCTAATCCTCCCACTCCATAGCCTTTTGTGCTGACCCTCGTGACCTGGTCCTACGACCGTCTTTGTCACCTGACTCTTGACTAGCATCAACTCACCACGTCCTGTCTCAAAAGCAACTGACGTTCCGACCGTTACACCGTGTATTTAAAGCCAACATGATCTTTATCCTCATAGTGTCACAACTCTTACGCGACTGGCGCAAAATTTCAATAGATACTTCCGTTTATGTCGCACAACTCCTTCCTCATGTAGCGATTTTTTTCCGTCAATGAATTTATACCTGGGAGTGTTAAATATTCGAAGAAGTAAAGCGCCGCACGTTTGTAGCGAACACGATCGAAACTGCGATGGCTGCGGTGTGGGTGGAGAACGTAGCGAGCCGTGTAGCGCCATCAGTCAATGGCAGGCTAGGCCAGAGCAGCATGGGCGAGAGAATGGCGAGGGGAGGGCGGACAGCCGAATTTCCGAGCAGGCAGAAGGCAGCCGAGGCTCCATTTGTCCGGCCAGCGCACAGTGTTCCACAGTGCACAGTGTTTCCTGCTGCCCGACAAACAGCATTCACTCCCGTCGATCCGCTGTCGATAAGCCGGGCCCGCTCTTCCGCTTTTAATGCATCCGCCGCGCTGCCGGCTTTGTCCGTGATTTCCGACGGCCGCTACACCTAAGCCGCCGTCCCAGCAGAGCCCCGCTGGCACGGCCCGTGCGCCTCTATCGTGGTGTTTATCTCCAACTGTTCGCACGTTTCAATCATAGTACTTCCACATTGTCTTTTAAGTTGGTGCTTTTGTAAATATCCAGTGTCTGCAACGATATGTTTCCCCTAATCTTAATCATTATCATCATGAATGATGAAAATCAAATGGGCTGATTAGAAATGGGGAGGTCCTTCGTAGAATAGGTGAAGAGGAAATATGTGGAAATCAATGACTACATGAAGGGACAGGATGATAAGACGTGTGATAAGACATCAGGGATTGCTTCCGTAGTACTAGAGGGACGCTAGACGGCAAAAACTGCCCACTCAGAGAAATGATGAAAAAAAATTAGATTCAAGCATTTGCACTTTAGACCAATGATATCCATCAGATTTTATGTTCTTGATGTTTCCACTTGATCTTCTGCCGGTCACTGCGGAAGACAGTAGTTCACACTCATCTGTAGATACGTGGTCGGTCACTTTGATCGATATCTCCTCGGCAGAAGAAAAATCATCGACGCCTGAATGATTCTTACTCTCAACTGATCATACGGCTGCATCTCACGATTCCATCAACGATGCCAAGTCTAAAGATACAGGAAATGTATTCGTAGTTCTGAATATGGGCAACCATTAGCTGTGTAGTGAAATGACGACAATGAAAATTTCTTCAAATGGTTCAAAGGGCTCTGAGCACTACGGGACTTAACATGGCTGCCGAAGTGGTCGAGCGGTTCTACGCGCTACAGTCTGTAATCGCTCGACCGCTACGGTCGCAGGTTCGAATCCTGCCTCGGGCATGGATGTGTGTGATATCCTTAGGTTAGTTAGGTTCAAGTAGTTCTAAGTTATAGGGGACTGATGACCTGAGAAGTTCCATAGTGCTCAGAGCCATTTGAACCATTTTTTGAGTTAACATCTCGTCACCAGTCCCCTAGAACTTAGAAGTACTTAAACGTAACTAACCTAAGGACATCACACACATCCATGCCCGAGGTAGGATTCGAACCTGCAACCGTAGCAGTCACGCGGTTCCGGACTGAAGCGCCTACAACCGCTCGGTCACCGCAGCCGGCAATGTAAATTTGTGCTTTGAGCGATCACCTTACCACTAGGTTATCCGAGCACGCTTCTCGCCAGACCCGAACTCCCTCATTGCATGATCCATGCGTTCACAGCCTGCACTTGTTCATATATTAAGCATATTCCAGTATAAGGGAAACTTTTCTATTGAAAGTTGCTTGTCTGGCGTCGGCGGATTAATACGTTGCACTGCCTTTGCCAGGGAAACTTTTCAATTGAAAGTTGCTTGTCTGGCGTCGGCGGATTAATACGTTGCAGTGCCTTTGCTGTTCATAAGTACGATGCAATATTTTGTTTGGATATGCGTGCACGTAAACGGGAACTCTCGGTCTGGCACGAACTTTCATTGCTGTCATTCCATTATACAGCTAACGGTCGTCCATATTCGCAACTGCGAGGAATACGTTTCATGTATTTCATAACGGCTGTAGTCGTCGCAGTGCTTGTTCCTTCGGACATGCATGCATGTCTCTTGGAACTTTACATCGTACATGTGGATAACCCAGGCTCTGCAATATCGTAAGTTTAAATACGACTGTTGTTTCACATAACATTCAACCTACTGAGGCGTCAACGAAGCGTTATTCTTTCAGATAACGAGATTCGCTGTAAAATTAAGCACCAGACTTGAATCTGTAACATTTATACTTGCATAATCTACAGACGAAAACGCTTGACGGTGATCACTACGGATAAAATAAAGTCTTTAAGCTGTATTATGGAATAAGCGGGCTTGACATGAAACCTTTAAGAACACCGCATCTAAAGGTACCCCAGCTGTAAGGAATCGCATCTTTTGTTTTATGATAGTGTAAAACAAGCTTCCGGACAATCCTGCTAAGTTATACCCGAAAAAAGATCCGAAATGTTCTATTTTAGCAACATACCAACATACAATTATCTACACTGGCTCAAGCCCACAGGAAGTGCAAAAAGAAATCTAGTAGCTGTGGATTATTAATAATTACCTTTTACAATATCAAATAAGGAGGAATGTGTTACGCTGTGGAGGAATGAATTATTTGTAAAACTATAAAGTGACTCCTTCAACAAATACTCCTCAGACGAAAAGACAACTTATCTATTGTACGTTGCCTTTCTGAAAATATTTCAAAACATAAACAACGATGACACTGATCTGCAATTATTAACATCATCTTTTGCTTGTCCCATGATCTCACTGCCAAATACTTAAATTTGTCTGGAAAAATCGTTATTCGAAAGACATATTTCACAAGTAAGTAAATATGCTGCTAATTACACAAGTCTTTACCGTCCTCCTTCGACCGTGACCACCCGGACTTTGCGCTTCAGTGACTAAATGATATTCTCAGTTTCGTTTAGTATACAGCAGCCTTTGCTTAAAACAGCGATCTGTCGGTAAATTACGAATTCGTGTTGTGCAAGAAGTTTTGACTCGTTTGTCTCACAAATGACAAGAAATATCTTTCAGGGCTCTGAATACTTCGGTGATGCCAGTGGGATCTAGTTATCTATGTATATATGTATCAGCCCTAAGGGTGAGTGAAGACTAAAGCAATACAGTAAATTATTGATCAAACTCTTTGAGACAGGAAATGGAGATACATCTTGCCGTTCGCTGACACCAGCTCAGTGTTCCATTTCTTACGGAGAACGGAGAATACTTGCCAAGTGTCGTTAGGATACGGGCACTGCTAAAGTATAAGAGAACGACATCGACACGCAATGCAGCGTATTTGCATTACATAGCCTCAAGGTTCCTTCTCAAGTGCGGACATCGGCAGGACTTTTTCTCCGCCACTCTAGGGCAAGAGATAGCTGATTCCCCTCGGCTCAGCCGATACTCTTCATTACGGTAGCGGGGGAGGATGAGCGGACGCTGATTAGATGAGGTCCGCATCGGCAACCGATCGCAGAGTATCCGACGTGAGTGATTGAGCTGGAAGACTCCTGGAGAGGGATACAGGGAGGGGACGGCTGTGATTGGCTGCCACACTGGCGAACACCGGCCTGCTACCCTACAGGGTAGGCAGAGATGGCTTTCCATTCTATGAAATTCCGTTATTGAATGAGATGTTATTTCTCACTAAATACTAATAATGCAGAGAATGCATATGCATATGACAGCGTGCTGTAAAATATTTTAAATCGTTCTTTTCTTAAATAATATATACTGGGTGGTCCATCTGAAGTTTCTGATGAGATTATCTCGACAACTATACATTGGGTAAAAATATTGGGTAAGGCAAGTTTGTAAGCATCAAATGATACTACACGTGACATGAAACACCCCCTTGGGTGGGGCGGGGGGCAACTTTTAAATCTTAGAAGGAAACCCCCATTTTTATAAATCAGAGTTATTTCCCAATTTTACGTTTTTCTCGATTTCAGAGCCATCTGTCAATGGTTTAAAAAAATGTTTCAGACAAAACTTGATTACTTTTCTCATGGAGAATCCGAATCTGCAATAAAAAATAAGGTTTCCATTTAAGATTTAAAAGTTGCCCCCCACCCCACCCAAGGGGGTGGGTGCTGGGGGTTAAGTGTAGTATCATTTGATGTCCCACCTTCAGCTTACGAACTTGTCTTGCCCACTATTTCTACCTGATGTATAGTTTTCGAGATAATCTCATCCGAAACTTCAGATGGACCACCCTGCAGATTTCGCATAATGACAATGCCTGATGCCACTATTCACTTGAAAAACAAATTAGATTACTTTGGTGGAAAGGAATATAATTTGTTAGTTTCTCCAGAGAGAAGTATGATATCTTAGATAAATAATTAAAGATATAACACTTCTAAAATAACTTAATTTCAAAGCATTCATATATTAAATTAATATGAAAGCAATGAACATCAAAGGTGTTTCTCCATCAAAAGTGGTCAGGAGCGGGAATAGAACCCGCACGTTAGTTTTTTGTTTTTCTCGCTCAACATGTTTGACATGCTGTTTTTCAACTGTGTTCTGCTACCGTGCCGTTCCGTCTACATGTACTTCTTCTAACCCTACCACACAGTCGAGAGTGAGAGCTCTTAACGCGAAGAGTAATCTCTAGAATCAAAGTAACAGACTGCTCTAGAGAACATTGATGCAAATCAAGACGGCCGAACTAACAAAAACTACCCCCGTAATCGCAAAGAATGCTGTTGATTTATGAACTGCAGTGGTTCTATGGTATTCAGTTTATGATATTTGTGAATATTTTATACTCAAGCTACGAGGAACCAAGTGGAACCAACGAATGGCTAATTTTGAGACAGTTACAAAATGAAGACCCGTATTGAGAACCACCGTCACTGCATCAAGGTGAACAAAATACCGTTGGGCTGAAAAATAACAGAGCGCAAGGAGAAGGCAGTATATTAGTTGATAAATGGAAACTTGGAGGAAAGCGGGCAGCAGAAACCATTTGTGAGGTTATTGAAGATAGCTGGGAGAAAGGAAGAATACCTGACTATTGAAATGAAAGCCATAACCTGTCCACTACATAAGGAGGGAAACAGAACGGGCATCAGCAACTACCAACGCATCTTCAATTTCAGCTGCCTACAAAATATATCCAAAGTACTAATTAACAAGGTAAAAGAACAAGTAGAACACACAAATGGCGAGTACTAAGTGTGCTTCAGAAGAAGTAGATCGTGCCCAGAGCATATTTTATAGTCGAAAACAATGCTCAGAATAAGAACCATACGGAATCGTAATACACTCTTTAACTTCATTGACTTAAAAAAAAACTACATCCGGTAGACAGACAGACAGTGTTCTTAACACCAGAAGGAGCACGCAGCGACAAAACCGATAGTCATTAAGTCGATGAGACACTCACAGATAGGACTAAAAAATTTATACTCCTAGAAGAAGGTTCTCAACCCTTCACAGTAACCACAGCAATTCTTTAGGGCTATGGACTGTCACAGATTCTTTTCAGTTTGGTATTAGACATAGTCATGAGTGAGTGGGATAAAGAACTACGAGAGAAAAGCATCGAAGGAATATATTTGGGCCAAGAAAGAGGAAGATTCGAAGAGAAAAGTTTCGCTTTTGCCGACGATATTGCAGTAATTTCTAAGGACAAAACAGATGCAAAGATAATGACAGAAACACTTCACGAAATTGACCTAAAACCGCATTATAACTGTCATATAAGAAAACGGAATATATTGAACATAAGCACAAGAGAGAGAAATATATACAAAAACAATACGGAAATATCGAAGTAGTTGATAAGTTTAAGTATTCGGGCTAATGGATTCAGTCAAACAGATTAGGTGTCACCACAAATAAAGAAAGATTAAAGAAAATGGAATTAGCATATTAACTCAGTCAAAGTGTGTATAAAAAAGGTCAGAATCGCTCCAGGCAAGAATTAAACTCTACGCTGCAGTAATTAAACCGGAAGCTCAATGAATGCCTCACACTAAATAAAAGAGATGAACAAGAATATGTGGAACGGAAAAAATTCTGGAAAATATGAGGACTACAAAAAAAAAATGAGAGGAGAGAAGAATATTTATACAGAAGCAATCAAAGACACCTTGAAGAAGAGAATATTAAAGTTTTACGGTCATATGCGTACAATGTGTGACAATAAGCTAACCTAGAAAATTTTCTGTTTCATTTCGAAAATAAGAATTCCATGGGATGGTGGGAAGTGACACGAAGGGAACTAAGAAGATTTAACATCAAAGAAGACATAATAGAGGACCAGGAAAATCTCAGACTACTGATCAACACTGCAAAATTTCCTGTTCAACAACAAAAACCACAACCTTTATGAGTGATGTCAAATGAACAGGGGTAGTCCATCAGTCGACTCATGAAGAAGTTCTGAGAAGACAAAAAGAAAAAATATTGTACCATAATCTCAGGTTCCATGTGGTCAAGAACAGGCCAAATTCTGTAATAAGAAGAAAAAAAAGGTGTGAATGTTTATTAGTAATTTAAACTGTGGAAGAGCTAATTATTCAATATCAATTTGAGCGTGTTTGTTTACAAGATTATTCCTAATGCTCATTTCTATCATGGTAACTTCAGTGCCAAGGAGAATAAAATATGGCTTGCTTGTTTAGAAAATCTTGCAGCTACCACTTCATATGCTCTTCTGGGTTCCAATAACCCATAAATGCAGCTGATAATCTCAACATCGACAGGATGCCCATAATACCTCAGAATCAACAGAAAAATTATGAAAGTACATCCATTCTTCCATCAACTTTGAGTAAGCCGGTATAGTGCTAAATAATTGTAGTAGTACTTTGCTGGACGAAACACTGAATGACGAAACACTGAACGCTGACTTGTAGAAATACGAGAACACAATTTGGAATTGTTCTCAGATTTTTAGCAGCTATATGTGATAATTCAACAATACCAGTCTTTCACCTCAGGTGTCTCCGTGACAACTACAGGCCACTAGTTCACGCTAGCACTGAAATCTATCGTACTTAACATTTTAGATACGACGTTTTTTTTTATTTTTCGATTTATTCTTCTAGAAAATGCCTTTCAGAAATAGGAAACACACACATCAAAAAAAGGTTTGCATCACCCCTGTTCCCAGAACTGCTAGAGATAGACACTGACTGTGGATAATGTATCACAGACACAGTCCCTTTGACTGTTCTGAGATGTCACTAAACCCGCACAAAAATGTAAACAACCATGCATGAGCAGCGCCTATTAGAAGGAGGAGGTCCGACAGCCTATCAGTTCCAGTCATTCCACCAGGAAGGTGGCACACGGCTCATGTTGTCTGTGGTTCAACCATGCCTTGACGGTCAATACCGCGGTTCGATCGCGTCCGCATTGTTACTTTGTGCCAGCAAGAGCTCTCAACAAGGAAAATGTCCAGGAGTCCCGAAGTGAACCAAAGCGATGTTGTTCGGACATGGCGGAGACACAGAAAGACAGGAACTGTCGATAACATGCCTCGCTCAGATTGCCCAAGGGCTACTACTGCAGTGGATAACCGCAACCTACGGATTATGGCTCGGAGGAACCCTGACAGGAACTCCATCATGTTGAATAATGCCTTTCGTGCAGCCACAGGACGTCGTATTACGACTGAAACTGTGCGCAATAGGCTGCATGACGTGCAACTTCACTCCCGACGTCCATGGCGAGGTCCATATTTGCAACCACGACACCGTGCAGCGGGGTACAGATGGGCCCAACAACATGCCGAATGGACCGCTCAGGATTGGCATCACGTTCTCTTCATCGATGAGTGTCGCATATGCCTTCAACCAGACAATCGTCGGAGACGTATTTGGAGGCAACTCGGTCAGGCTGAACGCCGTAAACACACTGTCGATCGAGTACAGCATGGTAGAGGTTCCCTGCTGTTTTGGGATGGCATTATGTGGGGCCGACGTACGCCGCTGGTGGTCATGGAAGGCACCGTAACGGCTGTACTATACGTGAATGCCATCCTCCGACCGATAGTGCAACCGTATCGGCAGCATATTGGAGAGGCATTCGGCGTCATGGACGACAATTCGATCCCCCATCGTGTACATCTTGTGAACGACATCGCTCAACTAGAGTGGCCAGCACGTTCTCCAGACATGAACTCTATCTAACATGTCTGGGATAGATTGGTAAGGTCTGTTTATGGACGACGTGGCCCACCTATTAGTCTGAGGGATCTACGCTGAATCAACGTTGAGGAGTGGGACAATCTGGACCAACAGTGCCTTGATGAACTTTTGGATTGTATGCCACGACGATTACACGCATGCATCAATGCAAGAGGACGTGCAACTGGATATTAGAGGTAGTGGCGTGTACAGCAATCTGGACTACCACCTCTGAAGGTCTCGCTGTATGGTAGTATACCATGCAATGTGTGGTTTTCATGAGCAATAGAAAGGGCGGAAATGGGGTTTATGTTGATCTCTATTCCAATTTTCTGTACATGTTCCCGAACTCTCGGAACCGAGATGATGCAAAACTTTTTTGACGTGTATGTAACTCTTACATATCCCAGGTACGTACACACACACGTATGTACTATTCCGGCAGTATAAAATCATACCTCAAGTCTTGGCATCCACCCTATCTAATCACAGATATTCCGACATGTACTAGTGGACAATGGTATGAGGTGTGTCCACAATTCGCCTTTATAACGGCTTGAAGTCTGCTGGGACACTGTCAGAGGGCCTGTGGAGAAATAGCAGCCCACTCTTCATAATCAGCCGAAACCAGAGAATGTGTGTCACGAGCGAAGTCGACGTTCTAACTCATCCGAAAGGTATTCAGTTAGGTTTAGGTCGGAAATCTGGACACGCCAGTCCATTTTAGGACCATTATTGTCCATATATACGGCTTTATGACACAGTGCACTGACATGCTGATACAAATCCGAACAGTTACTCAACTTTATGTTACACACAAGGCTGAAATGCCTTGATATTCTTCGGCAGTCAGCGTTTGCTCAATCTGAATAAGGGGACCGCGAAAAGCAGCCCCATTACCACCTCCTCCGCATTTCGCTGTTGGCACAACACATGATGGCAGGTGACATTCTCCACCCATTCGCCAACAACAATCCCTTCCATAGGATTCGCTTAGGGTATAGCGTGGTTCATCACTCCATATCACTCGTTTCCATCTGTCAGTGGCGTCGTTCTTTGCACCAACTCAGGCATCGCTTAGTACTGACAGGAAATGTGTGGCTTATGAGTAGCTGCTCGACCACTGTACCCCATTCTGTTGTATACCCTTCACACCGTCACTGCGTCTGCTGCTTGGAGCTCATGAGTGATTTCTTCCGCGGGTATCAAGCGGTTTTTGTGACCACTCTCCTTTACGATCGACGGTCCCTGTTCGTCAGGACGTCGGCTGGGTCTTGGTTTAGCTGTGGTTTAGCAGGCACAGTGCATGTAGTTTTTGTGAGCGTGGTGTCCTTGTGTAGAATGGGAAAGGTGCACAATCTATCTGAATCTGATCGAGGGCATATCTTGATGGCCCGGTGGCTCGTGACAAGCATTTTGGAAAAGGCACGACCTGTCGCGTGTTCGAACAGTGCTACGGTGAGTGTCTTCAACACTTGGGGAAACCAAGGTGAACCGCGTCCAGACGACGTGGGATCGGGTAGCCATCCCTCATTACGGACGTCGGACGTCGTAGGCTGGGCAGATTGGTAAAACGGGACAGGGGGGCGAACTGCGGCGGAATGAACATCAGACTTAAGTGCTGGGGGGAGTACAAGCGTGTCTGAACACACAGTGCACCGAACACTCCTGACGATGGGCCTCCGCATGTGCTAATTTTAACATAAGACTTCGGAAATTACGACTGAAGTGGGTACGTGACCGTGGATAGCGCAGCGATAGGGTGTTGCAAGATTTGATGGATCCCGATATCTTCTTCATCATGTCGATGTGAGGGCGCAAATCCGTCGTCTTCCAGGGGAACAAATCCTTGTCACCTGTACTGCAGGACAGAGACCAATTGGTGGTGGCTCCATTATGCTCTGGGGAACATTCACGTGGGCATCTTTGTGTCCAGTGGTGCTCATGCAAGATACCATGACGACCAAGGAGTATCGCACACTTGTTGCAGACCACCATCATGACGATCATGTTTCCTTGCGGTAGTGGCATTTTTCAGCCAGATAATGCGCCATGTCATAAGGCCAGGAGTGTGACGGAGTGGTTGGAGGAACAGAGTGGAGAGTTATAATTGATTTTCTGCTCTCCCCCCCCCCCCCCCCCCCCCCAAACTCTCCAGATCTGGACGCGATCTGAAGAAGACTGATGTCCCCTTTGTTTGCGACATGTCTATCAAAGGTAAATAATTTTAACTTCTCTTGTTGTAATAAAACTCATTAATACGAGTTGTGTGATTGTTTGTCTAGTTAACCGACTGTGCAGGATTCCTATACACAACAGCCCCCTCTCCGGAATTTATGGGAATTAGGTAACTTGTGTGTGCAGATGTGGTGCGAACTCCATCCAACGACTTACCAAGGCCTCACTGCTCCCATGTCATGAAGCGTCGCCGCTGTTATCGTTGCCAAAGGTGGATATACTGGGTAATTGGCCTGTTATTCATAATAATGACGTGTGTTGTTTAAAATCCTTGTTTCCAACGGGTTGTTACTGTCAGTTCCGACGCAACTGATCCAAAAGCTTACTCAAAAGTTATGAATCTTAAGCACGCCAGAAATTTATACTCGTCCATCACTTACGATGGTCAGTTGTGGTGTATCCACGTCTAAAACGAGCTAGTTCCTTCGTCTAACTAAAATGCGGTTTATTTCTATAAAATTGGTCTCAATTTGTACACAATATTTCAAATATCTTAACATATTGTTTGTTAATGCTTTTAATTTTTTAGGATGATGTCAAAAGTGTGTTAAGTCATTCCATGGCCGATTGTTAGTGTAACAGATTGTCCTCAGTAATTCGAGAAAAATAAATAAAATATAAAGACATACTTGTAAGTAAGATTCAAACGGCGCTGAAGATGAAGGATGTTGATGGGAGTGTATAAATAGCAAGTGCAGAAATAGGAAGAAGTGTTTTGTAACAACAAATCATATAAAAATTAAACATAATTGAGAACAAAGACTCATACAGCTTAATTAACAAATTTCTGTTCAAAATGTGTGTGAAATGTGATGGGACTTAACTGCTAAGGTCATCAGTCCCCAAGCTTACATACTACTTAACCTAAATTATCCTAAGGACAAACACACACACCCACGTCCGAGGGAGGACTCGAACCTCCACCGGGATCAGCCGCGTACAAATTTCTGTAAAAAAATCATAATCTTCCCAGTGTAAGTAAATTGAAAACATCGACATTGTATACAAGAATTTTGCAACAACTGCTAAAAAGTAACATGTTTCTATAATAACGAAAAACTGTTTCTAATTTTTTGTATGACAATTACATGCAGTCCTAGGAGCAAGGACATACATGGAATAATGTACCAATAAAGCATTGTTCATAAAGTAAGCTATAATCCTCCTAATATATCTTGGGATATGTCTTGTTCCTATGTTAAATTCAAAAGTGATACTAATAACTTTAACGTATAAGGTTTCCGTTTTAGGTCCTTGAAAATGGCCTAAGGCTGAAATTAAACAATCGCACATCAAATAAAGAAAATGTCAGCTGAAAGCATCACAAATTAAAAAAAAAAAATCATAGTTAATCTCACTCTCGAGGAAAGAGCATATTCAAAGAGAGTAAAATTCAACATAATTAGGAATTAACTGTCGGTAAATAAACCTTTCTATAACATTCATGAGTTGCAAGTAGTGAGCAGCTGCTGTAAAATTAGTACAGAACGTTAACTAACTCTACGGCAAAGTTACAGTGAGTCCTGGTTGCTTCATTAAGCGTTTTTGTTTCTGGTGGGTAGCGAGAAGTTTGTGGCCTGCAGAGACTACCCCCAAAGTCAGGAGCTTCACCACAGTTTACTTGTGGTCGTTAAGAGTTAAGGCAGACATAAAACAGGCTGCTTAAGCCTTCTGGAAATAGTTACATAAATATTATAGTTTCCAGACATGACATGGAGGCAGCAGGATTTTTGTTTCATTTCGTACTTAAATTACGAACGAAAAATGTATGGGTCAGTAGCAGTAATTATACAAGAAACAAATATTCAGCCACTTTTTAAGTGGCTTCTCAAGTACTACTGCTAAAAATCTCAAGTTGGCTGTTAAGCTACACAGTGATAAAAGCAAAATGGATGGACAGAAAACACAAAAGCTGAGTGTGAAGAGGATTTCTGGAATCAGTTTCGTCAGTTACAAGTAGACATAAATATTACAAGTCCAGTTCTCTGACCCTACCTTTACATTATATACTCCGCAAGCCACCTTATGGTGTGTGGTAGATCGTACTTTTCGTTGAGCCACTATCCGTTGCCCCCCTCCCACCGCCCCTTTTCCTGATCCATTCGCGAGTGGTGCCCGGTATATCACCGTATGAGCTCTGATTACTGTCGTTTTATTGATGTAGTCATTTCGTCAGGCGTATACGGAAGTAGGTGCCAATATTGGCAGAACTTTCCTAGGTACGTACGCTCTCGGAATTTCAGCAGTAAACCTCTTCGTGATGCACAGCATCTCTCAGCGGCTACTACTGCAGTTTGGTGAACTCTCCTTAACAATTTCCCCCCGACTCAACGAAACGCGCAGCTCTTCGTATCGTCATATGTAACCAACGTCAGTGGATCTCTTCGCCTATCTGTGCGCCTTACGATCCATTTATTTACGTTCAAAGTCAAGTACCAGTCCCTGCACCAATCGTTGATGCTCTGCATAACTTCTTGCATTTCGTTGCAGACTTCTGTGTTTGTTACCTGCATACAAACAACAATTTCGTCCGCGAACAGTCCAACGGAGCCTCCCACGTTATCCAGAAGATCATTAACAGACCCGCAAATTGTAACTTTCCTATTCATTCCATTAGAGTAAGCGTGTATTTTGTTCACTAAACGACAGAAACGACAGTGCCCATCTAAATCTAAGCTTTCTGGTAGTCATGGAATACGGAACCAGCCTGGGCGCCGTTTTAACGCTGCTCTGGAACATAAGGACGAACAGAGCTAACTGAGTTCCGCAAGGTTGCTGTTTATGAAACCGATGCTGATTTTATACGACAGTTTTTCGTTTTCTAAAAATCTCATGATGCCTGAGGATAAAACATGCTTCATTACTGTGTAGTAGACATACATTTTTGTCACGACCTTTCTTGGAAACGGGGTTGACTTGCACTTTCTTCTAATCGCTTCGCACCTTTGCTAGATATATCTTTAAGTAAACCAAAGCGTGGACAATTCCTTGAGGAAAGCCGCAGCCCGTTCTGCAGGGATGTGCTCTAATTCTGACTACGAGACCTTAAACTAAAAAAGAAAAGTTGGGTGCAACTGACCTCTGAGTCACCAATTCTTAACCAACTGTTTTCTAAATAGTCAAATATAATCTGGATGTGTGTGATATGCATATATTTTGAACATTATGTGAGTATCCGGTATTGCCCAGGTATATATTTAGTTCAATCATCTCCTTCCCTGTCTCTCTATTCATTCCTCCACCCCCACTCTATACATCTCCTCTCTCTATCCATCTGCCTCTCTCTGTCCATCTACTCATACCCCTTCCCTCTTTTCATCTAGTCCTCAACGCACTGACCACTGCTCCTCGCCACACTCTCCATATCCTTCTTGCCCGCTCTAAATCCATTTCCTCCTCCCCAATATCTCCTTCTCAGCTTCTCTATCACCTCCTCCTCACTTCCATTGTCCGTTTCCTCCTCTTCTTCTGTTCATCTCACCGCCTTTCTCTGTCCATCTACTCATCGCTCTCGCTATCCATCTTTTCCTCCCACTCTCAGTATACATCTCATCCTCCCTCCTTTCTCTGTCCATCTCTTCCTCTCCCCCCCCCCCCCATCTCCACCTCTTCACTCCCTCATGTCTCTTTCCCTTCTGTACATCTGCTCTTCTCACTTCTGTCCATATGCTCCTTACACCTCTCTAAGTTCTTCTCCATCCCCTCCTCTCCCTTTGGGTCCATCTGTTCATTCTTGTCTATCTCCACATCACCATATAAAAATCTATCCCTCCTCCACCATCTGTTTGTCCATCTCCTTCTTCCCTCTCGATGTCCATGTCCTGCTCTTTCTTTTCTCTGTCCGTCTCCTCTTCTCTCCTTTCTCTATCTATTTTTATCTTCACCTCCTCCAATCCCACTCTCTGTTCATCTACTCCTGTCCATCTCTCTGTCCATCTCCTTCTCTACCATTTATGTTAATTTCTGCCTCAGCCTCCTGCTGCCCATCGTCTCCTCCCCATGTGGGCGTCAGTCTCCTTCCCCTTCTCTGTCCGTCCCCACTTTCTCCCTCCTCTCTCTCCACGTTATCACCCTGCCCCCATTAGGGGGTTGCTGGTTCTTACCTCCACTTAGTATGTCTTTCCAGCTAATAAGTAATATATGAACGAGGTTTGTTTTGTATCGATCCAGAGTTTTAGGAGGAGCTTTTTACCTAGTATATGCTTGCATATTCACATGCTACGTATTTTTAACACGTTTCACACATATCTGTACACATATTTCACGTATAACTGTAGCGAATTTCACCCTGCACTTTCGTTTTCACTCAACTCAAAGTTTATGGTGTCTCCTGAACTATGTGACTTACAATGACATAATTCTGTAGGTGCATCTAATGGTATAGGTGTATACAGTCTGCGGAATATATTGTGATAAGAGTTTGTAGTAAATAAGTACTATATTAAAACATCATGCATGATGCGGCAGTTCTTCGCACATCTCAGTGTTTAAGGTGTCTCCAGTACTATATGTCTTACAATGATATAATTTTGTAAATACATTCAATGGGGTAAATGAATACTATCTGAAATTTTTTTACAAATAATGTTAATAGTAAGGAAATAATAAATTAAAACGCCCTCCCTGACGCGGCAGTTTTACTGCACCAACAGCAAAAATATAGGAAGTCATAACCTTTCTTTCTTTTGTCATTTTGTGTTGGGGTGTCAGCAAGAAAAGCTCTCGTAAATGTTTGAAATTATGTGTGAAGTTAATTGCAAGTCACTAAGTGCTCTCGTCCTCCAACAACGATTGAATATAGTTTGGCTATTTGTGTGTCGTGGGCTACGCTCCTTTTTCACCCACACCTTTAGCACTTGTAGAGGTATTGGTTATTTTCCTAACAGTGAGTCATATGTGTACCAGATTTGGTTGAAATCGATCGACTGGACAAGGAAGAGATTGGAACATATATACACATATTCACTTTTATAATATGTATGGACATGGATTACGAATTCATGTGACATCAACAGACAAAACGAGTACTCAAGAGAAAAACATTTCCGAAAACAATTTCTAGCAAGTTTGGCTAAATGTCGAACCAGTTTTCTCCCCTCATTTTGTTCCTGGTTATCGTGATTTTAGTGCAGTATTCTGCGCTCTCTGACAGTGCGTTCTTGTTACCTCCTGTGTTCCTAGAATTTGGGTCGTAGATTTAACTATATTTTCAAAACCTCTCGTACAATCTGTTGAAGCTTAAATGGCGCTTGAGTTACGAGCATCTGTTTGCTATATTTGACTAAGTTGTTTGTTTCCCTTTCCGTCAAGTAAGTTAAGGATTTGAGTTCTTAATCTTTTCTTATTCATTGTTCGGATATATACGACAAAATTGTGTACGAGAGGTCTTTGGTCTGGAGCTACAATATTTCATTTTTCGCATTTTGTGTGTTTTGTATTGTCTTCTACGAGATTCCAGCGTCATTGTTAAATTTTCTGTCGTTTAGTTTGAGTCTTTCTGTTAACCTTGACTTTATTAAATGAGGCATTAAGATTCTTACAGGTATTCTACACTAATAACTGTCTCATTATATCTTTAATTTAACGTTGATTGTACGTTTCCACGCGCTGTGAGATTTTATGGTCAATACGTAATTGTTTCGCACGTGGAAGGTAAGCTCTTCATCAGGAAATATTCACCTGTTTCCTTGGTTTGTAATGTCACAATACTAATTAGGGTATGCAACATTTCACACGCTATATATTCACTTTCATAGTGCTACAGAATTAAGTGTCCTAAATTTCTTACTGAGTTCTTCGCTACAGTTACTAAAAATTCTCTCCCTTTTTTATTACAGCTCCTCAGTCACGACATTTGAGTCATCCTTGGGCCTAAGGGTATTAATATTTTATTCATCCTTTAAATTATCTTTCTCTGCTTCTACTGCCTATTTGGCATACGAGCTAAATAACAACAGCAGGGATCTGCAATTGTATTTTAATATCCTTTTAGCACGAGATCGTAAATCACCAGGCATGTTTGTTATAGAATACCGGTTTCTTTGGTTTCCTGTCGAATTGTTTTGGGCTCGTACATGTTAACAGTATTGGCGGGTAGATTTACTCCCAACGTACACATATCACGGTAATAAACTTCTTGACAGTGTGTCCACAAAACTAAATCTGTACACATTAAAATGATGAGACAGGTATCTTGAAATCAGAACGGTTTGTACTAGACACTGTATTTCTTATACTTTAAATTAATAGAAAATCGTCCGTACGATATCTGAAGATCATTCATAGTACGTTAGCATTCATGCATTTCGACAACTCCACTCGAGTGAGTCATCGCCTTTTTAATTCATTACAGTCGCCGTAAAATATTAAATGTGGTCTCATTTCAAACAAAAATAACGTGAGTCAACAATTGTTAATGTCTGGGCCTACTTACCGCACTCTGAAACGCGACTGTGCACACTGCACTCACCTGCGACTCGCTCTGCAGACGCCTTCATACAAACTGCCGCCCGCCAGGTAGAGATAAGGTACGCATTGAGTACGAGTCCAGTGTGGCGAGATGGATACTTCATAAATTAAGGAGCCGCTGTTATATCAATGCTGACAGGCTTTCTTCGTTCCCGTTGTTGTTACACGTCTATGACGAGTCTGAGAACTGTAGCGCACCCGTCGTTTCATATTCGTCGACTCGTCTGATTAACTGAAGCATGCAGGGTAAGGTTAGCAATGACTTATTGTTAGTACGGAAGATGCGTACACGATATTACTGCTGTAAAGTAGCATTGACGAGGCGAAATGATCGATCGTCGGGGTAAGATTGTCTTTTACGAAGCTGTGTTTTGTGAGACTGTGAGGGATGTACGACGAAAACTAACTGATGCAAAGCAAACAATTACAAATGTGTTCACCTAGAGTAGCAGTGATGTCTGGTGATAGGGTTGGTGCTATAGTCCAAGATGCAAATGAAAAACATAGAGTTTTCGTCTAACCCCCATTTTTTATTACATATTCGTGTACTACGTAAAGGAATATGAATGTTTCAGTTGAACCATTTTTTTCGCTTTGTGATAGATAGCGCTGTAATAGTCGCAAACATATGGCTCACAATTTTAGATGAACAGTTGGTAACAGGTAGGTTTTTTTAGATTAAAATACAGAACGTAGGTACGTTTGAACATTATATTTCCGTTGTTTCAATGTGATACATGTACCTTTGTGAACTTATCATTTCAGAGAAGGCATACTGTTACAGCGTGATTACCTGTAAATACCACATTAATGCAATAAATGCTCAAAATGATGTCCGTCAACCTCAATGCATTTGGCAATACGTGTAACTTCATTCCTCTCTACAGCGAGTAGGTCGCCATCCGTAATGTTCGCACATGCATCGACAATGCGCTGACGCATGCTGTCAGGCGTTGTCGGTGGATCACGATAGCAAATATCCTTCAACTTTCCCACAGAAAGGAATCCGGGGAAGTCAGATCCGGTGAACGTGCGAGCCATGGTATGATGCATCGACGACCAATCCACCTGTCATGAAATATGCTATTCAATACCGCTTCAACTGCACGCGAGCTATGTGCCGGACATCGTCATTCTGTCATGCAGCGAAACATCTTGTAGTAACGTCGGTAGAACATTACGTAGGAAATCAGCATACATTACACCATTTAGATTGCCATCGATAAAATGGGGGGCCAATTATCCTTCCTCCCATAATGCCGCACCATACATTAACTCGCCAAGGTCACTGATGTTCCACTTGTCGCAGCCTTCGTGGATTTTCCGTTGCCCAATAGTGCATATTATGCCTGTTTACGTTACCGCTGTTGCTGAATGACGCTTAGTCGCTAAATAGAAGGCGTGCAAAAAATCTGTCGTCCCGCAAACATAGCACACGGCCGTTGGACATTTTGATCATAATAGTCATACATCAACATTATATTGACCCTTTCCGCATTTGTTAAACGGTCCATTTTAACACGGTTAATGCATCACGAAGCAAATACCGTCCGCACTGCCGGAATGTTACGTGTTACCATGTGCCTATTACAGCGCCATCTATCACAAAGCGAAAAAAGTGGTCCAACTAAAACATTTATATTTCTTTACTTACTACACGAATATGTAATAAAAATGGGGGTTCGTATTTAAAAAAACGCAGTTGATATCCGTTTGACCTATGGCAGCGCCATCTAGCGGGCCAACCATATCGCCATCTGGTTTCCCTCTTCAACCTAGACGAGTTTCGTTCTTTGTAGTTTTTTCGTTTGACGCTTATTTCGTGAGATATTTGGTCCGGTCACTATCAACGGACCACCCTGGAGAAATATGTATAAATAGAACAATATTCACTGTTTGCTGATCATTCATTATAATGGTATATGATAATCATGGTTGCTTCTGTCGTTTTGGTATGTTAGACATTTTTGATTTTTCAACTTCCACTTGAGAATTGCTATAAAGCCGAAATCATGAGTGTGTAAAATAAAAGAATAGTAATTTATAGTTTAATGGCGGAACTCTTTCAAAACGGTTGCGTTTGATGAGAATGCCACGAGTCCTCGCTCTCCTTTCTGAGCGAATCGAGTCCACTTGTACTCGACAACAGATGCAGGTGACACGTAGGCAGCGGCGAAGATTCACGAATCGAGTCTACGAGCTCACGGAGATGGCGGGTTCGGAAATGAGGTCACAGGAGTTTAAAGCCAGAACACGAAGCTTACTTCTGATCTTTAGCCGACTGGTGCCTAACTCTAGCAGGACGGGACATTCTCGCATCGTCTGTGGGCCCCGGTCTGGCAGAGACGCGTAAGGGCAAGATTCGGTAGATATTAACTGTGAACTGTAAACCAACCGCCTCCAACCATTGTTTCTATTGTTTTCGCGATTGTTCCACTTTGCAATGGCAAAGAATTTTTATAGGTTCACGAACAGACAGGAGTTAAGTTTTTCCGGAACTCTTTCTTACACTGTTAAGTTCTGAATTGCTTCTTGCATGTAATTAACGTTTTCCAAAATTAAAATTGTCATTATTCGATTGTGCATCTTTTTTTTTTCTTTCTGTTCTTCTACTATCATTCCCGTAACTGTGTTACACTCTTGGCACTGCAGTCTGTTTTCCCCCCTCGCAGATTTCTGGTAATCTGATCATAATCTTACATAAATTTAAGCACACAACACTGGAATCCGCTGTTTGAATGTGTTCCATGATTGCAATATGTCAATATTAAAGTCAGTTGGCTTATTACGAAACGCACAAGGACGAATTACAAGTTCTCTTTTGATATGGTTCAAATATTTACCAGGACGAAATATTCAGTTTCCAGCTCGGAACATTATTTATTGCCTCGGATTAAATACGTACAGATGATTTAATGATGTTTAAGGTCAGAAAAAAATCCCAAGTAATTGTTTCGACTCTTGCGAAAAAATGCTTTTATAGCATTTTTCTCAGTGTTGGATGACTAAGCTGTTACTTTTATGTAGGCGTTGTTGTGTCTCTTTTACCTATTCTGCGAGTTCCAGCCGGAAGAATCATGTATTGAATGTACCTGTAATTCAACAAGCTAGAGTACGTACTTTAAACTGATTCCCAACATAAGAGGCTACCAAAGATAAATTTTAAAATTATTTGTTTAGTGTTGATTCCTCAGATCATTATGCCTCTCATGTATCTGTTATAAAATAATCCTTATGGTCTAACACTAAATGTTGAAGGTGTCACTCACTGATATGTTTTACATGGTATTTGTAAAGACTGTTGTGGATAGACGTATACAGGAAACGCGCTAAAATTTGTGTTGGGGGTATATGACTGCTTGGGTGCTGTGTGCGTGTGTGTGTGTGTGTGTGTGTGTGTGTGTGTGTGTGTGTGTGTGTGTGTGTGTCTGAGAGAGAGATTCTAATCCACCAAACCCCTTCTCAGATAACATACTACATACAATAGATCTTAAATTACGTATATGGCGCAGCTGAAGACGACAAATCGATGGAAAGCGAAATAATAGTGTAGAAAAGCGAAGATAGGCTGGAGTGCCTTTTAAAAACTAAATAGGGTTCTTAGAACTAAATCTCCGATACGTTACCAACGTCAAGTTTACAGATGTTGTGTATCAGCAATTACGAGCAAGCGCGGCCGAACCACAGAGTGTTTGACAGCCAGGGTGGTGTGGACGCCTAGCCGGGCATAGCTCAATAAGTGCGCGAGACATGCTCTGTCGTTAACACATGGCAGCACCCTTCGAAGTGCAAAGATTGGCAGACGCTCTAAGTATGATAATTTTAGATTTTAGGTCAGACAAGTGCGGGCTCTAGCCGCGTGGTTGGGAAAACCCTGTCATTGACATGAAACATGGAAGCGTAACCGCCATGGCGCAACTAACTGGTCAGAATAAAATAACAAGACCAAATCCAATAAAAACTAAACCCACCAACTGACAGAGACGCCAGCAATATTATTACAAAGACAATTATAAGACGAGCTGAGAGATGATAGCACGCCCGTTCTTTTTTTTTTAGTCATCAATCTTCTGACTGGTTTGATGCGGTCCTTTCCCGTGCCAACGTCTTCATCTCAGAGTAGCGCTTGCAACCTACGTTCTTAATTGTGTGCTGGATGTATTCCAATCTCTGTCTTCCTCTACAGTTTTTATCCTCTACTGCTCCCTCTAGTACGGTGGAAGTTGTACCCTTATGTCTTAGCAGATGTCTTATCGTCCCATTCCTTCTTCTTGTTAATGTTTTCCATAAATTCTTCTTCTCTCTGATTTTGCACAGAACCTCCTCATTCATTACCTTATAAATCCGCCTAATTCTGAACATTCGTCTGTGGCACCATATCTCAACTACTTCTATTCTCTTCTGCTCCGGTTTCCCCACTGTCCATGTTTCACCACCAAACAGTGCTGTGCTTCAAACGTACAGCCTCAGAAATTTCTTACTCCAATTAAGGCATACGTGTGATGATAGTAGACTTCCCTAAGCCAGGAATGCCCTTCTTGCTAGTGCTAGTCTGGTTATTTTTCTGTCTGGATATCAGAATTACTTGACTGCAGTTACTTCGTGACCATCAATCCTTATTGTATGTTTCTCGCTGTTCTCATTTTTGCTACTTCTCAGTACCTTTGTCTTTCCTCGATATACCATCGATCCGTATTTTGCAATCATTAGACTGTTCATTCCATTCAGCAGATCACGTAACTATTCTTCGCCGTCACGGAGGATCGCAATGTTATCAGCAACCCTTATAATTGACATCCTTTCACCCTGAATTTTAATTCCGATCTTGATCTTCTCTTTTATTTCCATCACAGTACAGTTTTAAGAGTAAGGACGAATGACTACATCCCCGTCTTACATCCTTTCTAACCCCAGCACTTCGTTCTTGGTCGTCCTCTCTTATTAATTCCTCTTGGCTTTTATACATGTTGTCTATTACCCGTCTCACCCTTTAACTTACGCTCGTTTTCCTCAGAATTGCGAACATCTTGCATCATTTTACACTGGCGAATACTTTTTCCAGGTCGGCAAATCCTATTAACATGTCTTGCTTTTTCTTCAGTCTTTTTTCCATTATAAACAGCAAAACCAAAATTGGGTCTCTGGTGCCTTTAGCTTTCCTAAAACCAAACCGATCATCAAGTAACACACATCCAGTTTCCTTCCTTTCTTCTGTATGTTATTCTTGTCAGTAAATTGGATACATGAGCAATTAAGCTGATTGTGTGATAATTCTCGAACATGTCGGCTCTTGCTGTCTTCAGAATTGCGTGGATGATGTTTTTCAAAAAAAAAAAAAAAAAAAAAAAAATGGTTCAAATGGCTCTGAGCACTATGGGCCTTAACTTCTGTGGTCATCAGTCCCCTAGAACTTAGAACTACTTAAACCTAACTAACCTAAGGACATCACACACATCCATGCCCGAGGCAGGATTCGAACCTGCGACCGTAGCAGTCGCGCGGTTCCGGACTGAGCGCCTTAACCGCGAGACCACCGCGGCCGGCTAATGTTTTTCCTAAAGTGAGATGCTATATCGCCAGTCTCATACATTCTACATACCAACCTGAATCACCGTTTTCTTGCTACTTCCCACAACGATTTTAGGAATTCTGATGGAATGTTATCTATACCTTCTGCCTTATTTGATCTTAAGTCTTCCAAAGCTCTTTTAAATTTTGATTCTATTTCTGGACCCTGTATCTCTTCTATATCTATTCCTCTTTCTTCGTCTATCATATCAGACAAACCGTCCCCATCATCTATGTCGCCAACGCAGTCTTTCCAGCTATCTACTCTCCTCTCTGCAGTCTTAGTGTTACCACCCTTGCTTTTAATTTCACCGAAGGCTGTTGTGACTTTTCTATATGCTGAGTCAATCCCTCCGATAATCATTTCTTTTTCCAATTTTACTTACATTTTTCATGCATCCATTTCGTCACAGCTTCCCTGCACTTCCTGTGTATTTCATTCCTCAGCAAATTGTATTTTTGCATTCGTGAATCTCCCTGAACATTTTTGTACTTCTTTGTGTTATGAATCAACCGAAGTATTTCTTCTGATACCATGGTTTCTTCGCAGTTACAACCTTTGTACATACTCGTATCTTTTTCTTTACAGCTTCTCTGATTGCTCTTTTTGTAGATGTCCATTGATCTTCATCCGAACTGGCTACTGAGCTATTCTTTATCACATTATCTACAGCCTTAGAGAACTGTAAGTATTTCTCTTCATTCCTTAGACTTCCGTATCCCATCTCTTCGCACATTGATTCTTCCTGCATAGCCTCTTGAACTTCAGGCTATTCTTCATCACTACTAAGTTGTGATAAGAATCTATATCTTACTTTTGCTTTTAATGGGGACTTAATATGTCCAGTACTATAGAAAACTAAGCTTCTCGGCTTTCGGCAAGATCAATTTGTAGTTTGCATGGGGGGGGGGGGGGGGGGGAGTGGGTGTAGTGCACCCAAGTCCCCCTCATATGCTAGCGCAAAGTCATGCTGTTGTGCTCGTGCGACTGCCGCAGCAACTTGGGGCACCCCCCCCCCCTCCCCCTCCCCACCTTCTGATATTGCCAAAAGCCGAGAAGTGTGGTTTTCTATAGTGTGGTAAATATTAAGTCCCCATTAAAAGCAAGAGTCAGAACTAGAATATCAAGACTCTTACCAAACCTCACCAAAGTTGATGCTGTGCAATGTGGTAACGATTGGTTAACTATTGCAGAGTACAGTTCCCGGGCTTGAGACATTTAATAGTAGGGACGTAATTGCTTATCTGGGCCTTACAATCCAGTATCTGATATCGGAATCTCTGTCAGTCCATGATGTAATGTAACTGGAATCTTCCCGTATCTCCACATCTTTCGCAATTATATCATCTCCACTTGTAATTCATGGACAGAGTATTCGCTTTTAATAGCTGAAATTCATGGCAAAGCCGAATTAAACCTTATCCTCTCGCATTCCTTGCACCAATCCCACATTCTCCCATAATCCTTTCTTCTATTCCTTCCATTACAACTGCTTTCCAGTCCCTCATGACTATCAGATTTTCGTCTTCCTTTACATACCAAATTACCCATTCTACACCATCGTATACTTCCTCTATCTTTTCATCTTCAGCTTATGTTGTCGGTATGTATACCTCAACTATCGTTGTCGGTGTAGGTTTGCTGTGGATTCTGATGAGAACAACCCTATCACAGAAATATTAAGAGTAACAGACTCTCTGCCCTACCTTCCTATTCATAATGAATCATCCTCTCATTACAGCATATTTTGCAGCTGTTGACATTACCATGTACTCATTCGACCAGAAATCCATTTCTTCTTTCCATTTCGCTTCAGAGACCCCCACTACATCTACACTTAGCCTTTGAATTTCCCTTTTCAATTTTCTAGCTTCCTTACAACGTTCAAACTTCTAAAATTCCACTCCTCCACTCGTAGAACGTTATCCTTCCGTTGATTATTCAATCTTTTTCTTACTGTCACCACCCTTTGGAAGTCATCTCCCGGAGATCCGAATGAGGGACTATTCCAGAATGCCAATGGAGAGATCATCATGTCACTGTTTTCAGTTATAGGACGGGTGTCTTTAATGCAGTGGTTCCCACTGTTTTCTGCACCATCACGCTTATTCTTCCGCCTTTAGGGGCAGTTTCCCAACCCAAGGTAAGAGTGTGCCTCGAACCTGTGTCTGTTCCTCCGCTATCTTTGACAAGGCCGTTGACGGAATGAGGGTCACCGTATGCCGGAAGTCATTGCGTCCCAACGCTGATGATTTTTATTCAAAATCTAAGCGGTGGCAGGGTTCCAATCCGTTACTGAGGACATTTTGTTAAATAATCAAAGAAACTAACCCTAAACCATGGGTGGTCTATGCTATCTAATGTTATATGTTTTACGTATAAAGGGACCTTTAAAAATTAATATCTCGACAACGCCTTAAAAATGTGTCTGTAGATAGGTCTCAGTGAAGACTGCTGAACCATCACATTAAAACTCTATGAACAGTGAACATTATTTTTACCATAAATTCCTACCTGCATTTATTTGAATTTATGATAATGTTTTCAGGGTTAAAGTGACAAATATGTTGGTTTGCCCCTAGACTGTAGCGTAGCCAACAATATAAAATCCACGTACGCATTTAGGAGGCCTGCAGTCCGTAACTCTCAGATTTACAATTTATTATTCATGCAGTTGCATGCGGGGGCTCACAAGTTATTGACTAAAAATTGTTTTGGGGTAGCAGTGTTTTTTGGTACGTTCATTCACCATTCCCTGGCCGGCAAGTCGCAACTTTCAACGTTAGAACTACTAAAAAGTTACGTTCAGTAACCTTGATATACGCGTTACAAAATTAATTGCGTTATGGACTGGAGTGAAATATGTAAATACGACAATGTTAAAATGAAATTAGATAGTTCGGACATCTAGTCAGGGATTCAGTGATAAACTGATGAAGAGATAAAAAAAGGACTGAAAGATAGAGACAACCTGCTAACGAAAGCTTGCTGAATTACTATAGAGAAACGCAGCACCAATATGTTTGCGCGTGTCTGAAAACACTCACAAAAAGGGAGATTAGGAGGAAAAATTTATACACAAGTGGTTCTCAAATTGCTGCTTCCGCTGTTCATCATGAGGATGGTTCTATTCTATGTATTTGTATCCTCCAAAAACAGTCACATCTTCTATGAAGAGAGTTCAGTCACTTGGCTGAGTACGTTCAACTATAGGTCTGCACCATGGTTAACTATGTTTGTATTTTGTACTGAATATGAAACTGTTGTCACTTGCGTGAAGGAATTTTATTACATTTAGATCAGGTTCGTCACAGCGTCCTCGAAACTGTTCGTGAAAATTTCAGTGTAGCATTAACTCAGTTCACTGACACCTACTGCATAATCAATCTATCCATATCATTCTTCTTCTGTCTGTTCTTCTTCGATCCTTCTATCTATCTGTCTTCTATGTATCTACTTCTATCTTCTTCCTCCTCTACCTGTCTATCTTCCTTCTTGTTCTTCTTTCGCTTCTATTTATCTACATTCCTGTACTTTCAATGTATACATACATAAATTGACGTTGCTTGCCACGGTTATATTCGTATCGTCAAGCTAGTCTCGCGAATTACTCAAGGGATTTCGATGCGCTTTTCACTGACAGAATGATTTACGAGGAATGTTTGTATATACACTCCTGGAAATTGAAATAAGAACACCGTGAATTCATTATCCCAGGAAGGGGAAACTTTATTGACACATTCCTGGGGTCAGATACATCACATGATCACACTGACAGAACCACAGGCACATAGACACAGGCAACAGAGCATGCACAATGTCGGCACTAGTACAGTGTATATCCACCTTTCGCAGCAATGCAGGCTGCTATTCTCCCATGGAGACGATCGTAGAGATGCTGGATGTAGTCCTGTGGAACGGCTTGCCATGCCATTTCCACCTGGCGCCTCAGTTGGACCAGCGTTCGTGCTGGACGTGCAGACCGCGTGAGACGACGCTTCATCCAGTCCCAAACATGCTCAATGTGGGACAGATCCGGAGATCTTTGCTGGCCAGGGTAGTTGACTTACACCTTCTAGAGCACGTTGGGTGCCACGGGATACATGCGGACGTGCATTGTCCTGTTGGAACAGCAAGTTCCCTTGCCGGTCTAGGAATGGTAGAACGATGGGTTCGATGACGGTTTGGATGTACCGTGCACTATTCAGTGTCCCCTCGACGATCACCAGTGGTGTACGGCCAGTGTAGGAGATCGCTCCCCACACCATGATGCCGGGTGTTGGCCCTGTGTGCCTCGGTCGTATGCAGTCCTGATTGTGGCGTTCACCTGCACGGCGCCAAACACGCATACGACCATCATTGGCACCAAGGCAGAAGCGACTCTAATCGCTGAAGACGACACGTCTCCATTCGTCCCTCCATTCACGCCTGTCGCGACACCACTGGAGGCGGGCTGCACGATGTTGGGGCGTGAGCGGAAGACGGCCTAACGGTGTGCGGGACCGTAGCCCAGCTTCATGGAGACGGTTGCGAATGGTCCTCGCCGATACCCCAGGAGCAACAGTGTCCCTAATTTGCTGGGAAGTGGCGGTGCGGTCCCCTACGGCACTGCGTAGGATCCTACGGTCTTGGCGTGCATCCGTGCGTCGCTGCGGTCCGGTCCCAGGTCGACGGGCACGTGCACCTTCCGCCGACCACTGGCGACAACATCGATGTACTGTGGAGACCTCACGCCCCACGTGTTGAGCAATTCGGCGGTACGTCCACCCGTGCTCCCGCATGCTCACTATACGCCCTCGCTCAAAGTCCGTCAACTGCACATACGGTTCACGTCCACGCTGTCGCGGCATGCTACCAGTGTTAAAGACTGCGATGGAGCTCCGTATGCCACGGCAAACTGGCTGACACTGACGGCGGCGGTGCACAAATGCTGCGCAGCTAGCGCCATTCGACGGCCAACACCGCGGTTCCTGGTGTGTCCGCTGTGCCGTGCGTGTGATCATTGCTTGTACAGCCCTCTCGCAGTGTCCGGAGCAAGTATGGTGGGTCTGACACACCGGTGTCAATGTGTTCTTTTTTCCATTTCCAGGAGTGTACAATGGCTGAACTAGGCCTATCTGTATGACGAATTAAAATCTGTTGTTACTTTACAAACGACGCTGTTGTCCCCTAATGGTGAATGGCAGAAATGTGTGGAACTGTGGCATTTGTGCTGTGCTCCGTACTAATGTTACGTGGCAGTGTGTGCTTCGTGCGAGTGTTTCGTGGCAAAGGGTACTTTGCACCAACGTTGCATGGCGAAAAATGTTTCGTAGCGATGTCGCGTGCAGACGAGATTGGGTGCTCCATACTGACGCTGCGTTGCAGAAGGTGCTTTGTACTGAATCTATGTGGTAGACGATGCTCCGCATCATGTTGCGTGGAGGAGCTTGCTTTGTATCAGTGTTATGTGGGAGAAGGTGTTCTGTAACGATGTTGAGTGGCAGAGGGGGAATGTCACATGTCACACATCAGAAGCAGCTTTGTGCTAGTGTTTCGTGGCAGGAGGCCGTACTGCTTTGTTGCGGCGCATGGAGTGCTCTCTGCCATACTGTATGGCAGAGGTTGCTCTGTACTCACGTTACGTGGCAGAGGGTGCTCCAAACCAATGTTGCTTAGCAGAGGGTACTTCATACCATTATTGCATCGGCAAGAGTGCTTTGTACCAACGTTGCATGGCCGAGACCGGTACATACCGCGTTGCATAGTGGTGAGTGCTCTTTTAACGATTGTGCATGTCAGCGTTTGCTTCATACTAATGTTGTATGGCAGAGGGTGATTTGTACCGATGTTCTATGGCAGAGAGTACTTCATACCAATATTTTGTGACAGAGAGTGCATCTACCGACTTGTGTGGTAGAGGGTACTTCAAAGTGATGTTACAATGCAGAAGCTGCTTCATACCAATTTTGTGTGCTGAGAGTGCTTCACACCAGTATTGCATAGTACCGATGTTGTAAGCGAGAAGGCGGTACATAAAAATTGTACGCGATAAAAGATGCATCCTTCTGCAGTTAAGTGGCAGACGGTGCTGTGTACCGATGTTGCGTGGTAAAGCGTTATTCATATCTATGTTACATGGCGAAAGTTGCTTCGTACCAGTGATGTGTGATGGAGAGTGCGTCTTACCAATTTTGTGTGGCAGCGGGTTTTTTGTACCAATGTTGCATGGCAGAGAGGAAAGCATATTGTCATTGGGTGGCAGACTGTGCCTTACACTGATGTTGCGTGGAAGAGAGTGCTTTGTACCATGGGTAGTGTGTGCCTCCTATAGATGCAGCATGGCAGAGGGCGCTTTGTAGCGGTGTTACATTTGGAAACGCAGGGAAATGTCACCCTAAAAATGTAGCCCGTTTTTAACTGGTGCTGCAGTCAGCTGGTTGGAAAATGGCCATAGCTCGCGTGAAAGTCTGGTGTGGTCGGGCGACCTGCACCATAGTGGCCATGTTATCCAATGTATGGGATGTGTATATAGCTCACACCGAACTGGGGTTGCAGTCGTGCGGAATCGGTGAGAAGGTAGCACACAGATCCCACTGTTGAAAAGAAATGTCCCTCAAAATTTTAATCAAATATGGGACATATAACATTCGTACCTCCTGAGAAGTTTTCTGATGCATTCTGGTTAAATTGCTTAAGTTATACTAAAGTAATGATATTCACTTACCTAACGTTGTCTTAATTTCTTCGTAAATGAGTGCAGTGGCCCATCAACGAAATTATCACAACGCCATACGAGTCGTTCGGTCATATATATTTACTGCTACCCTTGCAAAACTAGGGTAGGCGCTAGTGAAATATATAAAAATGAAAACTTATTTCTTCATCTTCTGTGTATTCCTGTACCATTTTTCGATGACGACGAATCTTTGGTGAGTGGTTGTGTTCACGCACGAAAAGACTTTTGTGGGGTGATTTAGGTGTGGGGATAAAATGGGGTTGACATAGAAGATTAACTCAAGAATGTCTGGATCAGTTTCAATCAAATTTTGTATAGGCGGAACTCGATAGTTGTATGAAAATACGGAGGGTAATACACCTCAACCACTTCAAAGGGGGAGCGGAGAGGCCAGAAGATGTGACATGCAAAAATATTCGCTAATTACCTATGTTAGTATGAAATTAACAGTTCTGTGGTTTGCTAGACTTATTGTGGATACTAGGGCGTTTCACCGATTGAGTTGGGGAAAAGGGAGGAGGCAAAGACAGTGAAATATGAGTATATGTACGTAATACCACAAGGAATATCTACCACAACCGGCATATGTGTTACAGAAAAAGTTACTGTGACAGCAAGACACCCCAACGGCCTCTATTGTAGAATATTTGGGGTGGAAAGGCGTGACATAAAACCATAACTGAGGATAGCGTGGAGCAATTTCAACCAAATTTGGTATCTACGTATATCTCTACTACAGTTGGGGCTGGATGTCACGACGAGAAGGAGTGTCATGTAGTAACGTCCGAAAACGACCAACTAGCATTACTTTCGTGTAATTAATGCCTTGGATTACTTTAAAAGTTTGAAGTGCAATTTGTCTCTCAATTCGTTGTCCAGTGCGTCAACCGCATCATGAATACACTGCAGTGAGCTAATAACTTTTTCGGCGTGTTATGGGGGCAAAGATAAAGCAAGAAGCCCTCTCTAGAGTCACGTGGTGTAGAACAGCGGAGAATCAGACAGTTGAGAGCGATGGTTCTTTTTCTTGAAACGACAATTAATCACTGGCAAAATTACAAGTTTCCTCAGAACTCATATGGAACCGTAGGGATCAATTAACCGGAGATACGGATGACATATGTTCAGAAAATCACCGTACAGACCAGTATAAGCCTATATCTGCAGTGCAATGAACAATCATATTTTCAGAACACATATTGGATGCCAGTTGCTGCTGACAGAAGTACGTTTAAGTTCCACTTAACTTCTGTGTCATTGTTTCAAAGAATCGAACATTTAATTCAGAAATTTTTCTCATAAATTGTCACTAACTACAAAAATTGCTGATGGGTTTGCGAACGTAATATTCTGGCAGCAAAAACCACTGAAGCCCGTATAATCAATCACCTTGAAATTTCTTGACAGGAACATGAATGCGTACGAGATTTTAAATAAATTATCCAGTTGTGGTTTAATTTTTTTTAAAATTGTGTTCTTCTGTATGGTGCTGAAACATGGACCTTTAGGAAGAAAGGCAGAAATATTTGTTTTTTGAGATGTGGACATCGCGGAGGATGGAAAGAATACGTTGGATAGGCAGGGTAAAAAATTGAGAGGTAATGAGAAGAGTGGGAGACAATAGGCAATTACTAGATGTAATAAAAAGAAGAAAAAGAAATTGGATTGGGCATATAATAAGAAAGAATGACGGATATATAAAAACAGTTTTAGAAGGTTATGTACAAGGGAAAAGGAAGCGAGGAAGGAAGAGATTTCAGATACTGGATGACTTGATGGACGGTACAACTTACAGCAGCCTTAAGAAGGAAGGAATGGATCGCAGAAAATGGAGAGGGAAAGGACCTGCTAATATAGCAGAAAACTGATGATGATGATGATGATTTTAAATTTGTTGAATCCCTCTGGCGTGACAGCGCACAGATTGTCACTCAAAATCGGCGTACCCATAATACTTCTGCTCAAAATAAATCCACCATGACTGTGCATTGAAACGAGGCTAGCTGTGAAAAACTGATGTCAAATGTTACCGAGGCGACTGTTTCGAATGGCTAATCGAAAAAAGCAGATGTACTGGTTCCAAGTGTTCCCATCATTCCCACCGACATGGCATCTGATTTCAAACGACCTTTCATTCTCGTAGATCATTAACGAGGCACAAGATCAATCGCTTCAAGTGTGTGGATGAAATCTGGAAAATCCAGTTTGAGACAACAGAAAAATTTGTTTTTTTGTAGAAGACGAAAAGCCGAAAAATAGTGAGCACTTCAATAATATTTTTCAAATTTAATTTAACGTATAAAAAGTCGTAGTCCTTATTTATTTCGTACTTGTAAAAATATCTGTTTTGTACAGTTGTAGCTCCTTAGAAAGAAAAGTAAGTATTGCAAAGAACGCCAGGAATAGATAGTTGTATCTTAAAGTTCTGACTATACACTGCACCATGAATCTATGCTAGTTTACGTATTAAACTAAAATCGATGAGAGAGCCTACTCACATATTTCTATTTGCATTCACTCCCATATTCTGTACTCATCGTGAACACAATACTGTTAACGTTCTGTGATGTACTGAAATATTGAAACGTGCATAATTCATATATGGAGTGACATAAGATTAGACTCAATAAATGTTGCAACTAAATGTTCAAGCACACCAGCTTGGGACTAGAACCGTTTGTGTAACAAGATAGGCAGTTATGACATATCGGGTATGCTTTGTAAGAGGATTAGATCTGAACATGCTGATGGATTTCACTGTTATTGGATCGGAAAAATGTTAACAGTGTGAACTAGGAGTTGCTTTTATCACTATGAACGATACAGATCAGGACAACAAGGATAAAGGAATAATACACTATTGTGCAAAAAGCGATCAGAAAAAGTAATGGAAATGGGTTAGGAAAAGAGACTAAAATAAAAGAGTACAAAAGTATGTAAAGGGGGACGAAAATCTAATAGTCATGGGCGACTGGAATGCAGTTGTAGGGGAAGGAGTAGAAGAATAGGTTACAGGAGAATATGGGCTGGGGACAAGGAATGAAACAGGAGAAAGACTAATTGAGTTCTGTAACAAGTTTCAGCTAGTAATAGCGAATACCCTGTTCAAGAATCACAAGAGGAGGAGGTATACTTGGAAAAGGCCGGGAGATACGGGAAGATTTCAATTAGATTACATCATGGTCAGACAGAGATTCCGAAATCAGATACTGGATTGTAAGGCGTACCCAGGAGCAGATATAGACTCAGATCACAATACAGCAGTGATGAAGAGTAGGCTGAAGTTCAAGATATTAGTCAGGAAGAATCAATACGCAAAGAAGTGGGATACGGAAGTACTAAGGAATGACGAGATACGTTTGAAGTTCTCTAACGCTATAGATACAGCAATAAGGAATAGCGCAGTAGGCAGTACAGTTGAAGAGGAATGGACATCTCTAAAAAGGGCCATCACAGAAGCTGGGAAGGAAAACATAGGTACAAAGAAGGTAGCTGCGAAGAAACCATGGTTAACAGAAGAAATACTTCAGTTGATTGATGAAAGGAGGAAGTACAAACATGTTCCGGGAAAATCAGGAATACAGAAATACAAGTCGCTGAGGAATGCAATAAATAGGAAGTGCAGGGAAGCTAAGACGAAATGGCTGCAGGAAAAATGTGAAGACATCGAAAAAGATATGATTGTCGGAAGGACAGACTCAGCATACAGGAAAGTCAAAACAACCTTTGGTGACATTAAAAGCAACGGTGGTAACATTAAGAGTGCAACGGGAATTCCACTGTTAAATGCAGAGGAGAGAGCAGATAGGTGGAAAGAATACATTGAAAGCCCCTAGAGGGTGAAGATTTGTCTGATGTGATAGAAGCAGAAACAGGAGTCGATTTATAAGAGATAGGGGATCCAGTATTAGAATCGGAAATTAAAAGAGCTTTCGAGGACTTACGGTCAAATAAGGCAGAAGGGATAGATAACATTACATCAGAATTTCTAAAATAATTGGGGGAAGTGGCAATAAAACGACTATTCACGTTGGTGTGTAGAATATATGAGTCTGGCGACGTACCATCTGACTTTCGGAAGCCTGCCGCGGTGGTCTAGCGGTTCTAGCCGCTCAGTCCGGAACCGCGCGACTGCTACGGTCGCAGGTTCGAATCTTGCCTCGGGCATGGATGTATGTGATGTCCTGAGGTTAGTTAGGTTTAAGTAGTTCTAAGTTCTAGGGGACTGATGACCACAGATGTTAAGTCTCATAGTGCTCAGAGCCATTTTTTTTTTTTTTTGACTTTCGGAAAAGAGTCATCCACACAATTCCGAAGACGGCAAGAGCTGACAAGTGCGGGAATTATCGCACAATCAGCTTAACAGCTCATGCATCGAAGCTGCTTACAAGAATAATATACAGAAGAATGGAAAAGAAAATTGAGAATGCGCTAGGTGACGATCAGTTTGGCTTTAGGAAAAGTAAAGGGACGAGAGAGGCAATTCTGACGTTACGGCTAATAATGGAAGCAAGACTAAAGAAAAATCAAGACACTTTCATAGGATTTGTCGACCTGGAAAAAGCGTTCGACAATATAAAATGGTGCAAGCTGTTCGAGATTCTGAAAAAAGTAGGGGTAAGCTATAGGGAGAGACGGGTCATATACAATATGTACAACAACCAAGAGGGAATAATAAGAGTGGACGAGCAAGAACGAAGTGCTCGTATTAAGAAGGGTGTAAGACAAGGCTGTAGCCTTTCGCCTCTACTCTTCAATCTGTACATCGAGGAAGCAATGATGGAAATAAAAGAAAGGTTCAGGAGTGGAATTAAAATACAAAATGAAAGGATATCAATGATACGATTCGCTGATGACATTGCTATCCTGAGTGAAAGTGAAGAAGAGTTAAATGATCTGCTGAACAGAATGAAGTCTAATGAGTACACAGTATGGTTTGAGAGTAAATCGGAGAAAGACGAAGGTAATGAGAAGTAGTAGAAATGAGAACAGCGAGAAACTTAACATCAGGATTGATGGTCACGAAGTCAATGAAGTTAAGGAATTCTGCTACCTAAGCAGTAAAATAACCAATGACGGACGGAGCAAGGAGGACATCAAAAGCAGACTCGCTATGGCAGAAAAGGCATTTCTGGCCAAGAGAAGTCTACTAATATCAAATACCGGCCTTAATTTGAGGAAGAAATTTCTGAGGATGTACGTCTGGAGTACAGCATTGTATGGTAGTGAAACATGGACTGTCGGAAAACCGGAACAGAAGAGAATCGAAGCATTTGAGATGTGGTGCTATAGACGAATGTTGAAAATTAGGTGGACTGATAAGGTAAGGAATGAGGAGGTTCTACGCAGAATCGAAGAGGAAAGGAATATGTGGAAAACATTGATAAGGAGAAGGGACAGGATGATAGGACATCTGCTAAGACATGAGGGAATGACTTCCATGGTACTAGAGGGAGCTGTAGAGGGCAAAAACTGTAGAGGAAGACAGAGATTGGAATACGTCAAGCAAATAATTGAGGACGTAGGTTGCAAGTGCTATTCTGAGATGAAGAGGTTAGCACAGGAAAGGAATTCGTGGCTGGGCGGGCCGCATCAAACCAGTCAGTAGACTGATGACCAAAAAAAAAAAAAGATAGGGCTGGTATTTCGAATCCACAAACGCTCAATATCTTCTGAAAGGGAGGTAAGAACTCTAGAAGGAAAAAGAGAATTAAATTATGTAATGAAAATGGTCTTTGAATCTCATTGTCGACGACAAGGTGATATTTGCAGATTAAAAAATAAATAAAAGGAGTGTGGCAAGCGCTATTTACATTAGTAGCCATTATAAGACATATTAAAATGCCAAATATAGAAACGTTGACTAATCGAACTACAATTAATCAGTAAGGCCGTTCTTTTAATACAGAAGTGTCAGTGCAGAAGCTAAGGGGCGTTTAAGAAAAGTACGGAGTAGCACTGGTGAAACAAGCATTCACTGCTAACAAGTATATTCTCCCAACTAAGCGTATGAATGTAGAAATACGGAACTTCTTCACAAAATCATCTTTGTGGATTACAGTCATCTGCCGATGTTGTGCCGGCCGTTGTGGCCGAGCGGTTCTAGGCGCTTCAGTCTGGAAACGCGCTACTGCAACGGTCGCAGGTTCGAATCCTGCCTCGGGCATGGGTGTGTGTGATGTCCTTAGGTTTATTAGGTTTGATCAGTTCTAATACTAGGGGCCTGATGACTTCAGATGTTAAGTCCCATAGTGCTCAGAGCCATTGGAGCCATGTGAACCGATGTTGTACCTGGACCGAAAAGACGCGACTGGGAGCAACAAAAACAAAACAACGGCGGAAAGGAACTACGAGGGCTATTCGGAAAATAAGGTCCTATCGGTGGCGAATTGGATGCCACTGTGAAAATGGAAGATGTTTTATTTGCAACAGTTAGCTACACCTTCCAGCTATTTTTCTGCATGGTTGCCGCTCCGACTAAGGTACTTTTGGTAGCTTTGTACCAATTTTCCAATGCCCTCATCACATAAGGCAGCCGCCTCTGCTTTCCGCCAGTTCTCTACGCTGGTCTACAGCTTGTTGGAGTCAAACTGTTGGCTTCATAACCAGCGGTTCGTTTGAGCAGAGACGAAACTCAAGAGTAAACAGTTACGGGCTGTATTGTGGATGATCAAAGACTTCCCACCGAAGACGCTGCATCTTCATAGCCCCTACAAAAGTGTGATCGAGTATTGTCATGAATTACAACACTCATAACAGTTACGTTATGTGGGCTCCACAACATCTGGTGAAAGCTCTCTCCAGGTCCCCATACCTGGTGGGAGAGCGCATTGTCCTAGAAATCTTCACGCGCTCACTGTGCGACGTGATGTGATCGACGGGCACACTAAAGACACTGTCCAACACATCTGTGCAAAGCTTCATCGGATTTCACTGTGGTTTCCATTTTGCGCCCGATAGGACCTTACTTTCCGATTAGCTCTCGTACAGCTGGTTCAAAGGAAAGCCAAATAAACGGAATATAAATGCCACTGAAAGAAAAGATGGAGAGAAGCCTATTTGAAAGCAAAAAACCAAGTGAACGTCGGAAAAAATATGCATTTTGAGGACGTTGGGACAACAGCAAGAGAGAAAAATGATAGATAAATCCAAAGAGTAGTAACTGACTGTAATAGCTACTTCGACAATTCGAAATGCATGATTCAATGGATGAATTATTACGTAACTTCAGGATTATTGAGAAAGTTTGTTTTGTTACGTAGGAACGGAATTTACAAAAGAGCTACGACTAATACTGGATTCACCATTTGCTGCTCAGTATAATTTCATGTTTCAAAACGACAAAGACAGTCAATGATTGTATCCTCACACCATCGGCCTACTTCATTCAGTGTGTATGTCTTTTGTGTCTTGCGGCATTTGTTCTTACAAGTGACTCGCGGAAGTGCAGTAGGACCTGTCTGTGACACAGTTCTCTTTCAATCATTCATTATCAACTTCCACGAGCTCCCCCTCCTTTACTCTCTGACATTCCAGTGATGACAAAAAGTCACATCCTTTCGTGTCTAGTCAATATCAGGGCTTATGAGACGCTATTCGGCCGACAGTGAGATCGTGTCGGGGGTTACATTCCACCCACTTTCTCTTTGTTTCTCTTAGTCCCAATGTTTTTCTTCCGATTCGCTGAGAGAAGAAAACAGAGGGCAACATTCAAATTGGTGTGCGTCGGATCGTGTCTTTACTCTCTGCTTCGTGAAAAATAGCCAGAGTTTCCTCTGTGAAAATGTCTCTCCTACCCTGTACATCGGAATGTGTAGAGATTACATATACAAAACAGACAGTAGGCTAAAATTGCAGTTGTGCTAGCTACATCAGTAAAATAAATACTGAATTAATGTTCAAGAAATGACAGACTGGTATTACAGATGCAACAGATTGTTAAAATGAGAGTATGGACGTCTTATGAAAAAATATTCAAAACAGCGGGTACAGAAACACTGAACATAACAAGAACTTATGATGAGATGAGACAAAGCACAAACCGTTCTAACTACAAACCATTTTCAAAATATCTAAAGAGGTATAGGCGTACGTACTAAGTGAAATTTTAGCCTTTAAAATTCGTATTTGTTTACTCCATATGGATTTCACATTCGAATTTGTAAGATGAACATAACAAGTGTTGTACGGCTACCAGTGAGAAAATTACGACGGTAGGGGTTAGAAAATTATGGGAAAATAAAAGTCTATCACTTGTCATTTATGGTATCACTTCGTATATAGCTAAGAGCGCTGGCAGTATTTCACGGGTATGAACGCAGCAGCTTAATCTGTCAGATATCGTGAAACTGAGTAACTGTACGAAAATGCTGTCACGCAGGTAAATGGCTCTCTAAAATTTCTATTTTTTACGTAATTTTATTGCCGCGCCGGGAAATGTTGTGTGATAAAATGTATTATACGATTTATCAAACTGATGTCCTCGTCCACTTAGATTACACGATTCATTGTGGCTTATTGTGGGGCCGTAATGATGTATGCGTTGCTGCTCTATTCACGTATATAATTTAGTAATATCACGGAATTTCTTTTCTGAAAAGGTGTGTCGTAGCAACGCCAATTTAAATGCGGTTAATTCCGTAACTCCGCCGGCGTAGCATCAAAATCAGCTTTTCCAGGATGAATGTAGTCCGCGTTTGACGGTTTATTAGCGTGCAGTAGTACGTTCCGAATGTAGCTTGTAGCATATCATTTCCCGAACGAGGTGATCGGCTGCTTGTGGCAGTTATTGTGAATATCAGAGCTGGTTTTTCAGTTTCCTGGAGCCTAGGACTATTCTCCATGCTGGAGATTCAGGATCAGTCTTCCCCTAATCAAGCAAAGTGGGTGGTTTTATGAGCGAAACATGCAGTTTTCAAGGGAAGGTGATTTCGTCGTGTCCTAACAACTTCTGGGAAAGAAACTTCTGACAGTGTGGCTAGGAAGCCGTATCATACAGAGGGGACTATGAGCATTGTCAGGAAATGGTCGATGGGAGCATGACTCGTGGATCAAAGAGAAGCTGTCGATCCATAATATTGATAGTATACAGGGGATTGTACAAAAATATGAAAACATGAATAACAGACCACATTACCGCGCATGGTACAGTGTCGCAAAACTGTTGGCATCCAAAACAGCTTCCAGTCGTCTCGGAATGGATAATGCATGTCCTGAATGGTTGTCAATGGAATATTATACAGTTCTTCCTGCAAAATAATAGCAAGTCCACCTATCAATGACGGAAGTGCTCAACGCTTATGCACCCTTCTCTCGAAAGTAGAACACAAAGGCTCAATAACATTCAGATCTGGGGAATGAGGTGACCACGGGAGATGAGAGAATTCATTCCTGTGTTCACAAAACCGGTCCCAGACGAGATGAACTTTGTGAACAGGCGCCCTTCGTCTTGGAGCACACCATCAGCAGTGGGGAACAAACATTGTACCATGGAATGGACCTGATCAGCCCGAATCGGTCACAGAATCATTGGCAATAATGTGACCTCTCCGAGTCACGATATGGCGCATGGAATACCATGACCCGGTTGCCCAATTCGTCACCGAACCCCCACCATATTTCACTCATGACCGTAAACTCGGCTAGAAGTTGGAAATAGTGAGAAACAAGACCGAGCCGAGTAAATTCTTTCTTTTATGTCTTCGGAACCACGTTTTCGTGTTACGGACATTTGCATTCTGATATGTGATTTAGAAATTCCAACTCATCCTGCGGTTTCGAGCTTAAGGAGCTCTCTTCTTGACACTTTTGTGCGGAGAGGATTCGTGGTGTAACATCCAGTGCTGTAGTGACTCTAGCAACAGTCGTCCTCTTATTTTTCCGCTGCAATGACCTTTAACGAACACTCGACACACACTTTTGTATCCGTTGAGATGTTTTCCCTATTTCTCTGCATGCAAATAAATCTTCGGTAGGGTGCCGGGAATCTCACTGACTGGAGTAGAATTGTCACCAGTGATGAGTCTTGCTTCGAACTGAGCCCCAATGACAATCGAAGACGTGTCTGGAGTCACCCCGGACAGCGGTGGAATATCAACCTCACTGCCCCGCGCAGTACTGCCCGACACGAGGAGTATGGTCTGGGGCGCCGTGTCATTTCATAACAGGACCGCCTTTGGTTGTTATCGGTGGCATCTTTACAGCACAGCGGTACGTCGATGAAATTGGTTCAAATGTCTCTGAGCATTATGGGACTCAACATCTGAGGTCATCAGTCCCCTAGACTTAGAAGTACTTAAACCTAACTAACCTAAGGACAGCACGCACATCCATGCCCGAGGCAGGATACGAACCTGCGACCGTAGCGGTCGCGCGGTTCCAGACGAAGCGCCTAGAACCGCTCGGCCACCCCGGCCGGCCAACAGACGAAACAGATTTATTTAATCTAGGGATCCGAAGCAGATTTTACCTGAGGCATCTAACCGTGATAGTAGTGATAGAATGTGAAAGAAGACAATCTGGTACCTGTTGTGTAGCGTTTTGTATCTATAGTGGCTTACAACGCACACTACCACGCTATGAATTCTGAAATAATAGTTTTGCTATGCCCTGTATTTTGCTCTCATATCGGGAGGAAGTACTCTGTGGTGTGTTACACTGGTGCTCGTATTTACGGCTCAATATACTAAGCACAGATGTCACGTAACGCAAGTGTAAGCCTGGGCTTACCCGCTGTGCCAGCGTGAACTGAGGAGCATGCAATATGGAGACAGGCGGAATGCGTCGCCGCCATATTGACAGATGCGAATGCAGTGTGCTGTCTCCTGCAGTATTAATCACACGGTGCGGTCGTGTTTCCTCATGGCTTTGATTTATGTAGTGCCACTTGCGTTTTCCAAATTCTAGATATTACACATTAACAAGCCCTGAAGAGTTTAGGAAGTTTCTCTGAAAACTCCAACCACTCTCTTGTTCGTAGAATTTTGAAAAACAAAGGGCAGTTTGGATAAAAGACTAAGCATTAAAAACTAATTGTTAAAATTTGATGTCGATGGCGATGTTTACGACACCTTAAAAAAGCGACGTATTTAAGGGGACCACACCCTGCCTGTTTAACTAATGTTAATTTAGGCAAGTATTTGACCCATTTCTGAAAAAACTATTTGATGCAGGACCTTAATAATTTTACTGTATGTTACATGTTGCTAATAGAGTTACCTGTACTAAATTCTTCTTTATCCATTTCATAGTTTTTAAGAAATACTTTTTTAAATTTATTAACAAAAAATATTAATTTTTTTCTGCAGAAAATATTTTTTTGTGAACTTCCTAATGGGGGAATATTAATGAATGAAGTACCAGAGGTGGCTTTTTATGTTATGCAGAGACTGACAATTTCATTCATTTGTCTGTGACAGTTTCTGGTATAATGGGGCATATGTACTTAAAATTTTAGTTTGCGGGACATTGACTTTAAAGAAAAAACTTTTGAAATTTGTTACCTACAGTTAATTAAAACTGTCCTGCTGCATATGATGGCCCTTCGTCGGCCTCTAGCAGGTCTTCCAGCTTCTTTTTCACCTTCCTGGATGTTTGTCTTGCTTTCTTGGCCATATTAGATGCAGACCTGTCTGCATCGGCTATCCTCATCTTATCGCAGTGTTGCAGCCCAGTGATCATATTTTCACCGGGATTAATTCCCAGGTTTTTCAGTACCCAACACTTTCCAATAGTACCATAATTGAATGTAATAACAGCATCATGAACTGCTAGTTTCATTGTAATACATGCCTACAAATACAGTTTTATGAAGGCAATTCGAAATTATGCTGTTGAAACATTCATTTGGGTTTTGTGTCTGCCCATGCAGACATTTCCCTAGAAGGTCAGGATGAGCCAAGTCTCTGGAAATAGGTTTAATTGCTGTAATAGCAGCAGCAGGAAGAGAATGCTGGTGAGAATAAGATTCTCCAGCTGCCTGAGTCCTATTGTATTTGTAACACGAATTTTCTCCTGATGGACACAATCCATGGCATAGCTTATCATCAGTAGAGGACTTATGGAAGAATATGGCCCAACCATCTTTCTTCATTGCCTTCAGATTTTCTTTATTTCTGTTAATTGCTTCCCCATAGTATACCCGAAATTTTCCTATTACAGCTACTCGCAATCACACTTGAACAAAACTAATCACGTGTCTTAAAGCGTGTTTTTTTTAAAAGCATCAGAGACAAAAGAATACCGACCGTTAAATTCCAAGGATAGCCAACACACTCGGAAGTAAAAAAAGTCCCTTATGTGCAATGTAGTGGAAATAAAGATCTAAAATACAGGGTGATTCAAAAAGAATACCACAACTTTAAAAATGTGTATTTAATGAAAGAAACATAATATAACCTTCTGTTATACATCATTACAAAGAGTATTTAAAAAGGTTTTTTTCACTTAAAAACAAGTTCAGAGATGTTCAATATGGCCCCCTCCAGACAAACGAGCAATATCAACCCGATACTCCAACTCGTTCCACACTCTTTGTAGCATATCAGGTGTAACAGTTTGGATAGCTGCTGTTATTTCTCGTTTCAAATCATCAATGGTGGCTGGGAGAGGTGGCCGAAACACCATATCCTTAACATACCCCCATAAGAAAAAATCGCAGGGGGTAAGATCACGGCTTCTTGGAGGCCAGTGATGAAGTGCTCTGTCACGGGCTGCCTGGCGGCCGATCCATCGCCTCGGGTAGTTGACGTTCCGGTAGTTACGGACAGATAAGTGCCAATGTCGTGGCGCTCCATCCTGCTGAAATATGAATTGTTGTGCTTCTTGTTCCAGCTGAGGGAACAGCCAATTCTCTAACATCTCCAGATACTGTAGTCCAGTTACAGTAGCACCTTAGAAGAAAGGTGTCTGGAGGGGGCCATATTGAACATCTCTGAAATTGTTTTTGAGTGAAAAGAAACCTTTTTAAATACTCTTTGTAATGATGTATAACAGAAGGTTATATTATGTTTCTTTCATTAAATACACATTTTTAAAGTTGTGGTATTCTTTTTGAATCACCCTGTATAAGCAGGAAAGTGAGTGACAGCGAAGTGGGCGTGCCACATAAACACACGTTTTAGGAAAATGCTCTTTAAATGCTCAAAAAAAATTTTTCAGCAAAGTCCTTTTCAGAGTAATTAAATAAAACCTTTATCTATCCCCTTAAATGCGTCGATACGAACATCTGCACTTAACAATGCTGATGCAGACTGCTGTACAGCGTCATTCAGTTGATAAACATAGTTTCAATGAGTAATAAATGACAAAAGAAAAATACACTTGGTGCATATCATTGCACAGAGAAATATTCGATGTATACGGTCGACATGAGCAGCAAGTGCAACACGAAAAGAATTAAAACGGAAATTCTTTTCCTGATTTTGATGCTGGATCGCTTGTGCTTTGAGCGAGTATGTGTCGCATAGTGCTAAATGTATCATCTGATACACGTAACTGACCAGCACTTCGGTCTTCTTTCTTCAGAGCATCTGTCGTGGTTTTTTCTTTGTAACTTTCGGCAAAACAACAGCGAAACGGACGTTGTGCGTAACAGATACGTGTATAATACTTTATTTTTATTTATTTATTTATTTTTGAAACTGCCACAATTCATGTATGTTTGCAGATTGGGATATTCAGCCCCCAAATAATTGTTAAAATTCATGGTGAAATCCTTAGCTGTCATTTATTTTGCACAATTGGCTACTAGTTTCAGTCAATCACCGTTATCAAGCTTAGCTGTCATAAAAGACAGGAAAGTTACACCATAATTTGAACAAAAGTAATTTGCTCTTTTAAAACCACCACAGCCCGTAAAAAATTTCTAATAATAACTGTGCACGATAATTTAGAATATAATGAATGACGAATAGTGTCTCTTTGAAACGCTGACTGGAATACAGGCCCTCTTTACATAGATTGCCGACGGACGCTGGTTTGCTGACACTCGACATGGAGACAGCCAGTTCGTATTCTGGTGGTTGAACAAATTGTCACAATAAGCATTTGGCTGAAGAAAGAAGGTGTGGTGTTGACGTAAACTGCTAAACAATTGCGTCTTTCGCCAGTGTCTTGCCGAATATCATTAGCAATTTTCATGATCATTCCGTTGTAATAGGGGGTGACTTCGACTTGTCAGGTATAGATTGGGAGTGTTATGCCATCAAAACTGGTGCCAGAGGCAGCGATTTTTGTGGCATAATTCTGGATGTCTTGTCCGAAAATTATCTTGAGCAGACACAGAACCAATTCGTGAGGGTAACACCTTGGACCTCCTGCAACAAACAGACATGAACTTATCGAATCAGATAATGTAGACGAAAGTATCAGTGATCATAAGGCTGTGACAGCATCTATGACGACGGGTCCTGCAAGGATTGTTAAGAAAGGTAGGAAGATATATTTCCTCAGCAGGGGTGACAGCATACAAATATTAGAATATCTCAACAGTCAGCATCAAACATTCGGTGATGAGGACGAAGATGTGGAGAACAAATGGGAAAAAAATTCAAAGGCATCGTTCAATATGCTCTAGATAAGTATGTTCCGAGTAAGGTTTTAAGGTTTTAAGGGATGGGAAAGAGCCACCATAGTTTAATAGCCGTATTAATAGCCATAGTAGAAAAGTGCTACGTAAACAAAGAGCACTTTACCTCAGATTCAAGAGTAGTAAAAGTCTACCTGACAAACAAAAGCTGAACGAAGTGAAAAATAGCGTAAGAAGAGCAATGAGAGAAGCTTTCGATTATTTTGAAAGTAAGACGTTACCAACCGACCTGAGTAAAAACCCTAAATCGTATGTAAAATCAGTAAGTGGGTCAAAATCATCTGTTCATTCACTCAGCGACCACACCGGCACCGAAACGGAAGGTAACAGAGAGAAGGCCGAAGTTGTTTCACCGCGGGAGATCGTAACACTATTCCTCCTTTCAATCGTCTTACGAACGTCGAAATGGCAGATAGTGAGGTAACCTATCGCGGAATTGAAAAGAATTCACAATCGCTTAGTAGTAGGAAGTCGTCAGGACCAGATGAGATACCCTTAAGATTCTATAATGATCACAAGGAAGAACTTGCTCCCCTTCTAGTCGTAATTTATCGTAGATCGCTGGAGCAACGAAAGGTACCTAACTACTGGAAAAAAGCGCAGGTCTTTCCCGTTTATACGGAAGGCCGTAAGGCAGATCCACACAATTATAGACCTATATAGTTGATATCAATCTCTTGTAGAATTATGGAACATGTTTTATGATAAAGAGTCATAAAGTTTTATGGAAAATGAACATCTCCTCTATAGAAAAAACAACATGTATTTCGCAAACAGAGATACTGCGAAACTCAGCTCGTTCTGTTCTCCATGAGATCCACAGCGCAATGGACAATGGCCCTCAGGTTGATACCGTTCTCCTCGAATTCAGTAAGGCATTTCACACCGACCTGCATTGCCATTTAATGAAAAAAATACGAGCTTACGGAGTATCGGAGCAGACTTACGATTGTATTCAAGACATTCTTACAGATAGAACTCAACACGTCGCTCTTAACGGAACTAAATCTACAGATGTAAAGGTAATATCCGGATTACCACAAGGAAGTCTGATAGGACCGTTGCTATTTACAATATATATAAATGGTCTAGTAGAAAGCGCGGGTGATCTTTAAGGCTATTCACAGATGATGCAATTGTCTATACCATAGTAGCAACGCCAGAGGAAAGTAAGAATTTGCAGAACGACTTACTTAGAATTACGAATGGTACGGGCTCTGGCACTTGACCCTGAACGTAAATAAATGTAACATATTGCGCATACATAGGAAAAGAAATCCATTACTGTATAACTGCAAACAGCTGGAGACAGCGTCTGCAGTAAAACCTCTAGACGTAACTATCCAGAGCGACCTTAAGTGGAATAACCACATAAGACAGATATGGGAAAAAGCAGCTACCGGACTCACATTCATCGGAAGAATCTTAAGGAAATGTAGCTCATCCACAAAAAAGTGGCTTATAAGGCACTTGTTCGCCCGATGCTTAAGTATTGTTCATCTGTCTGGGATCCCTATCAGGTAGGACTGATAGAGGAGACAGAGAAAGTCCAACCAAGAGCGGCGCGTTTCGTCACGGGACCGTTAAGCTAGCAAGAGAGCTAAACAAACTCCACTGGCAGACGTTACAAGAGAGGCGTTGTGCATCACAAAGAGATTTACTACTGAAATTACGGGACAACACTTTCCAAATGGTTCAAATGGCTCTGAACACTATGGGACTCAACTTCTGAGGTCATTAGTCCCCTAGAACTTACAAGGGGAGGCCGCCAATTGTGAAATTCAGATTCGATTCATACTGTGCATAATAAAAGCTCATGGCCAGAGGTGCAATGTGGCAAAGCACCAAGATGCACTTCTCAGCCGTTGTCGAGAAAATCGACAGTTAAAAGAAACCGTTGCGGGGAAATACTCTCTACGATTAACAATTTTCTTCAGCGTCGTCGCGCAGCGGTAAGCGCTCGGGTTCGTAATCCGAAGGTCGCCGGATCGAATCACGCGCCATGCAACCTTTTTTTTTTTGGTGTTTGTTTTTTGTAATTCAAATGTGTATACACACACACACACACACATATTATATATATATAATTCCCGGCAATCAGTTTCAACAATTATGCATATAATATGTTGCTGAAAGTCGTTTGTCGTGGAAAAACTGGCGACTTCGAACATCATTATGTTTTCCGCCAACAAAGTTGTATTTCACAAATGTTACTAATTGTCTTCACAATGTTAACCACGTATAGTTAATTGAAGACGTAGAAACGATATTCCGAAACGAATACGTATAGCGTAAGTCAAACGTTCGAATTGGAATAGAGACCCCACGAACACAAATTTGCTGTGGCAGGTATGAAATATAAACTCCGTTACTCGCTCGTTACACTTGAAGGACAGATGTTGAATGGGCCGAAACGAGCTGCCGCATAACAGCGTAGTAACCTGCTAACTTCGAAAGAAGGTAGATGTGGTCCCTAGCGCAACTTATAACATCGTTAAAAATCAGTGCGGACGTGGGAGCTTTGGTACAGCCTGTTAAACAAACGGAAAAATGGAGGCGGTAGAATTGGAGAGCGATCCGCCTTCACCAACATGCATAAGCAATTCATTAATAGTTTATATATGAATTACAAAAAACTAATAATAAAAAATATTGCATGGCGCGAGATTCGATCGGGCGACCTTCGGATTAGGAACCCGAGCGCTTACCGCTGCGCCACGACGCTCTAGAAAGTTATTAATCATAGAGAGTATTTCACCGCAACGGTTTCTTTTAACTGTCGATTTTCTCGACAACGGCTGAGAAGTGCATCTTGGTGCTTTGCCACATTACACCTCTGGCCATGAGCTTTTATTATGCGCAGTACGAATCGAATCTGAAATTCACAATTGGCGGCCTCCCCTTGTTAGAACTAATTAAACCCAACTAACCTAAGGACATCACACACATCCATGCCCGAGGCAGGATTCGAACCTGCTACCGTAGCGGTCTCGCGGTTCCAGACAGCAGCGCCTAGAACCGCACGGCCGCTTCGGCTGGCCAACACTTTTCAGGAGGAGTCTGGAAACATATTACTTCACTTCGCATACATCTCATGTATTGACCACGAGGAGAAAATTCGAGAGGCTTACTGACAATCATTCTTCCCATGCACTATTCGCAAGTGGAACCGTGTTGGAGCGATCAGGTAGTGGTACCGAAAGTATCCTATGCCACACACCATTAGGTGGCTTGCAGAGTATGATGTAGATGAATGTGTACATAGCGTTTCATGGTGGACAAGTTGAGGTATTGACTGTGATAGGTTCGTTAGACTGAAACGTAAAGATCAGCAGCCCAGTTGTACTACTGCGGAAGGTAGGCTATGTACCGCCATCGAGCTTCAGTCTCTCCTTTATATCATCGTCGCCATCAACAACATACACACGGTACATCGTTATACACACACCTACTAGTCCCGTTTCGAGAAAGTTACGATTGATACAGCTGACATATAAGTCAGCCAAACAGTGTCAGAAAACGATTGCACATGTCCATAAGGCACATGAGAATCTTATCAAAACTGACAGAAATTTTATTATGGGAACACTATATTATGATCCTTCATCTTTGTACTGATGTGCAGGTGAGATGATGCTTTAAGTAGTGTGTAACTAAATATTTATAATTTGTTCCTACCACTGAGCAACTGAATCGCCTTCTAACTTTAGTGAAGCTGTTGTTTCAAAGCAAGATTATGAAGTGGCTGTCATTAAATTTCCTACTTTATTATTCATGAATAGGTGCCAAATGTGAAAATAAAAGATGTGGACGATGGCGCTCAGGTTGATGCCGTGCTCCTTGATTTCAGTGAGACATTCGACACCGTCCTGCATTGGCGTTTAATGAAAAAAAATACGAGCTTACGGAGTATCGGAGCAGACTTACGATTGGATTCAAGACTTTCTTGCAGACAGAACTCAACACGCCGCGCTTAACGGAACTAAATCGACAGATTAAAATTAATATCCGGATTATCACAGGGAAGTTATTATTCATGTTGTAAGTAGGCTGTTTAGGTTTTCTTATTGGTAACGCCACGTAGTGTTCTGTATGAAAATCACTGGCTGTGCTGTGTGCAGTCTGTGGCTAGTTTGCATTGTTGTCTGCCATTGTAGTGTTGGGCAGCTGGATGTTAACAGCGCGTAGCGTTGCGCAGTTAGAAGTGAGCCGCCAGCAGTGGTGGATGTGGGGAAGTGAGATGGCGGATTTTTGAGAGCGGATGATCTGGACGTGTGTCCATCAGAGACAGTACATTTGTAAGACTGGATGTCATGAACTGATATATATGACTTTTGAACAATATTAAGGTAAATACATTGTTTGTTCTCTATCAAAATCTTTCTTTTGCTAACTATGCCTGTCACTAGTTAGTGCCTTCAGTAGTTTGAATCTTTTATTTAGCTGGCAGTATTGGCGCTCGCTGTATTGCAGTAGTTCGAGTAACGAAGATTTTTGTGAGGTAAGTGATTTGTGAAAGGTATAGTTTAATGTTAGTCAGGGCCATTCTTTTGTAGGGATTATTGAAAGTCAGATTCCGTTGCGCAAAAAATTTTGCGTGTCAGTTTAAGCACAGTCATGTATAATTGTTCTAAGGGGACGATTCATATGTCGACCCTTAGCCGAGGATACCTCACTGGAATCTTCTGATTTTTCTTGTATTTTGTGTAATTAGTGTAGCTTTTGTTTATTGCTAGCGCGTAATTGTAGAGAGAATCTCCTTTGTAGTTGTAGTCTTTCATTGTTGTACAGTAAAACAGTTGTGTCATGCATGTAGATTTGCACCAAGTATTTCTCAGCTGCACTTGCAATTAACTAGATATTATTTTCAGTGCTATGTTAATGTGTTTTCTTATTTTTGCTCTTCAAATTGTGCTTTTCGTGTTATCGTGTGAAATACGTGATAATTATGGCGTGTGAAAAACATAACACTCGGCTCCTAAGTAAACTGAGAAATGGTAGTGGAGACGAAAGCAGTGTGTTAGCGCCACCGTGTAATGAATTAACTAACGTTCAACATACTAATTTGGTAATTGTGCATAGGGAAATGAAGCGGGCGGCATACAATGGTGTACACAGTGAAACAATGAATGAACAGGGAAGCATTATCGATCGATCGGTCGGCAACAGCCCGCCTCAGGAATCGGGAATGACAGGACACAATCTTGCAAATACTGCAGATTCAGGTTTTGGGTCCTCACCGTTTTCTCAAATAAGTCAAGACACATTTTCTGCTTGTCAAAATATGAATGTTGCCGGTGCAACTTCACTGCCGAAAAGCACTGAGGAACATGTTTCAGACACCAGTGCATTGTTATTACAGTTAATGCAACAAATGGGACAAAGGCTACAAAAGTTAGGCACAATGGAACAAAATCTTCAAAAGTTAGACACAATGGAACAAAATCTTCAAAAGTTAGACACAATGGAACAACACCAGAGACAAACACAGCAACAGTTAGACGCAATGGAACAAAATCTTCACACCACGCTTGAACAAACACGTGAAGATTTAACTACCGAGTTACATAAAATCGAATCGAAATGTCAAAAAGTCTGTAATGACGTAAAAACACAAATTTGTGAGCATTTCCAACTTATTTTTTCGCGGCATGAAAATACATTACAGAATCACGAAGCAGCCATAAAAGAACTGCAAACTATTGTTCATGAAAATCATGAGACCTTGCAAGCTAAAATTGACTCATTTGCATCTACCGATTCGGTTGCGCAACTTGCAAAAACTCAGGAAAACGTAAAGGACACAGTAGATACGATTTCAACACAAATGGACACTCTGAAACTTGCTTCAGAAAAACACGCTGAGGAAATAAGTACACTATCGGAGAAAGTAGTCGAACTTTCGGATCAGCTAAATAATTTATCCTCGAAGGTAGATGATTATCTGAATGACACAAGAACCGTAGCCTTCACTGACACAGAAGAGTATGAACAAATTAAGATATTTAAACATAATCAAAATCAAATTAATACGCAAAACAAAAGAGAAATCCGGAAAGTACAAGATCAGTTGGCACAAGTAATACAAAAATTACGTATTTCAGAGGACACTCGCGCTCCAATACAGGAAGAGGGACATAGATATACGGAACAACGACAAAATAATAACACGGGGCACTTAGGAAATTATGAAAGAAATTGGCAAGGTACACCGAATTTTGAGATGGAACCGCCGACACGACGTAACAATGACCGATATGCGACTCGCCGACATGATTATTTTGACTATAAGCTGTTCTTTACTACACGTAAATTCAAAACATTTAAGAATTCTGGCAACCACATTCATCCACAGACGTGGCTCCATCAATTCTCTCATTGTTTTCCTCCCAACTGGTCATTAGAGCACAGATTAGAATTTATGTGTGGCTACTTAGGGAATGAACCAGCTGTAAGAATGCGATCGGTCATTCACGATTGCCACTGTGAAGGAGAATTTTACCATGTCTTCCTCTCAGCATATTGGTCTCAAGCCACACAAGACCGAGTAAAACATAGCATCATAATGATGAAACATTTCGAACAATCTGAATTTTCCAGTCTTGTGAAATATTTTGAAGACATGTTGCACAAGAATCAGTACCTGTCAAACCCTTACAGCCCCTCAGAACTCATCCGCATTTGCTTAATCAAATTGCCTGAACATTTACGACATATTATTTTGGCAGGACGTTGCAAAGACGGCATTTACGCTTTTCAGGGACTCTTACAAGAATTTGAAATTGACACTGACAATCGCAGAACGCGAAAACAAGAACACAACAATTACAGGTCACATCTGTCGCAATTCCGCGATGAAAGAAATAATAACTGGACACGACAAGGCTATTCTCACAACACAAATCGTGAGCAAAACAGACACCACCCACATGACAACCGTTGGCAGAGTAGTAATAATTACAGGGAAAGATCACCTCTCCGTTGTAGTGACTATCACAGAGACAATCAGAGAAACAGACAATATGGGAACCAAAATAATTATTATCAAGGGAGACAGAATAGACGCAACGGTCCAGTGCACAGTTACGATTCAGGGAGAAATTCTCCACCACGTGACCGACAAGAAAGAAACTATGGAATCTACCGACATGACGACAGACGATATGATCGTAACGACAGACCTGAATTGCATCAGAACTGGCGGGATTCAAACAGGGCAGAGCCCTCTCGACAAGGTGAATTTGTAGAAGTTAGGTCTCCAAATCCCAATAACGGCGCGCGCCAGCATAGAGACAGACAATGACTTCCACCTCAAGCAGCCACGTGCGCCGGCTGGCTCAGAGAAAATTAACATAGACGCTAACCTTGAGAAAAATTTTAGCATTCTGCACTGACATATACAACATGATAATTGCCTTGAAGTTGAAACTCTGCGTACTAGGAATATTAAAGGATTACACCACATATGACATGTAAAACAGTTTATTGAGAGATAAGCTGGTTTTTAACTTCGTCTTTGCCATAAAACTTTTCACTTCACGTTACTAGCATGCTTTGTCAGACTTAGAAACTGTTAACATGCAACAATGTTAAAAATTAGCCATCCAGTCTAGAACCTAGGGAACATATTTAGACAGTAATTACGAAAGCATTGTTATAGTGAACAGGCGATATAGTGTTATTGTGTGTGTACATTCTTGCTTGTTAGTTGCACTATTACGTAACGACCATAAGGCTCACATACTTAGAACATATACCAGTACTGCTAATGAGATTTTACTGCAACATTCTGGTTTACTTGAAAATACATTATGGATTTAAAGTGCTTTCTGAGAGATACCAGATGACACAGTGGTTAGTTTACTTGACAACTACACGTCTATATCACGACGCTACTAATGTGTGACACAGTTTACATTGTTGCTTTTGCGGTGTATCTGTTTTATATCTGCACAGTTTTTCTGAATTCTTCTGGAAAGGAAAACATGTTTTAGTAGTAACTTTTGTGGTATAGCTACAATAAGACAGCCTTTTCTTTGTAGCACAACAATACGTTACAGTGTAGTACATTCTTGATCACGGTACTGTACGTAATAACTACGATATCTATACGCATGGCATTTCGCTTTTGTTTATTACGAGGTAAGTACATTGACTTCCACAGAACTTTGCTTACGGACGACGATAATTACGACACTTGCACATTTTTTACCCTCAAGTAATGACAGAGATTATGTTACAACAAGACGCACAATTTAGCGCGGCAGTACACATATGGTGGATGTGGGGAAGTGAGATGGCGGATTTTTGAGAGCGGATGATCTGGACGTGTGTCTATCAGAGACAGTACATTTGTAAGACTGGATGTCATGAATTGATATATATGTCTTTTGAACAATATTAAGGTAAATACATTGTTTGTTCTCTATCAAAATCTTTCTTTTGCTAACTGTGCTTATCAGTAGTTAGTGCCTTCAGTAGTTTGAATCTTTTATTTCGCTGGCAGTAGTGGCGCTCGCTGTATTGCAGTAGTTCGAGTAACGAAGATTTTTGTGAGGTAAGTGATTTGTGAAAGGTATAGTTTAATGTTAGTCAGGGCCATTCTTTTGTAGGGATTATTGAAAGTCAGATTCAGTTGCTCTAAAAATATTGTGTGTCAGTTTAAGCACAGTCATGTATAATTGTTCAAAGGGGACGTTTCAATGTGTAGTTGCCAAATGTGAAAATAAAAGATGTTTGAATTGTAAAACTATATTATACTCAAAAACTCAAAAAGGTACACAACTAATAGGAATATTAAGTTTGTATTTTACTTATTTTCCATCATAGCTGCCAAAGTGTAAAATATTATGTTAATAAGCAGACTTACATGCTGTATAAGAGATGTGCAATGAAGTACTAAGTGCTCGTCCACACATGGCAATTAAAGTTTCTGGCTTTGTATCATACATTATTAGGTTACAAAAGGATAGAAGCGTGTCCTATTCAGGTTCCGCACATTCAAAACGTATATAAAACGCATATTTTTAATGGATAGACGATGTATACAAAAAGTTCCAGAGCAGTCCGAGGACATACAACTCACACATTGTGCTGCACCCTTCACGTTTCGAAATACACCTTGCTGAAACGTCGAGATATGGCTCTGATAGGTGACACGTACGTAAGCATCCTGTCTGATCACCTGCATCCATTCGTGTCCATTGTGCTTTTCGACGGACTTGGGCATTTTCAGCAGGACAATGCGGCATCCCACACGTCCAGAATTGCTACAGAGTGGCTCCAGGAACACTCTTCTGAGTTTAAGCAGTTCCGCTGTCCACCAGACTCCCAGATATGACGATTATTGAGCATATCTGGGATACCTTGCGACGTGCTGTTCAGAAGAGAATTCCAACCCCTCATACTCTTACGGATTTATGGTGTCAGTTCCCTCCAGCACTACTTCAGACATTAGTCGAGTCCATGCCACGTCGTGTTGCGGAACCTCTGTGTGCTAGCGGGAGCCCTACGCAATATTAGGCAGGTGTACCAGTTCCTTTGGCTCTTCAGGGTATTTCCTATGTTGATGTCGTTGGTGGTTGCACGTAACTGCAGGCAGCAGACATTCTTTTTGTGAGGTCTTCCTGTGTTGTATGACCGTGTTCGAATAAAACAGCCGGTGGGTGTGGCCGAGTGACTCTAGGCCCTTCAGTCTGGAATCCTGACTGGGGCACGGATGTGTGTGATGTCCTTAGTTAGGTTTAAGTAGTTCTCAGTTCTAGGGGACTGATGACCTCAAAGCCATTTTTGAACCTACTTCTAATTGAGCTCAGTTATATGGGTCTGTAATTCAATGGATTACTCCTATTTCTTTTCTTGAATGTTGGTGTGACCTGTGCTACTCTCCAGTCTTTAGGAACAGACCTTTCATCAAGTGAGCGGTTGTATATGACTGCTAAGAAAGGCGCTATTGTGTCTGCATACTCTGAAAGGAACCTGATTGGTATACCATTTGGACCGGAAGACTTGCCTTTCTTAAGTGATTTCAGTTGTTTCGCAAAACCTAAGAGATCTGCTTTAATGTCAATCATGCAGATGTTTTGTCTTAGAATTCTGGAATACTTACTTCATCTTCTTGCGTGAAGGAATTACGGAAAACTGTATTTAGTAACTCCGCTTTAGTGACTGTAGTGACTCGTGCCATGACCATGGAGTCCTGCTCCTCAGTTTGGTGCAATGGAAGATGACATTAAAAGAAAAAAGATTGTCTTGGTTGAGAGCCATTAAAAGTAGGGGGAGGATAAGGTGATGCAGATTTACTACAGTGACATGGGTGGGCGAGTACGTACAGTTGTAGTAGAGCAGGATGCCCGAGATGAGGACGAAAACTACGAGCAGCAGTACGAGCAGCAGCAGCAGCATGGTGGGCCGCCACCAGCCCGCGCCGGCCACGCTGGTGCGGCGCGCCTCCACCACCGGCGGCCTCTGGTTCTGCTGCTGCTGCTGCTGCCTGGGTCCGCAACACCGCCAGCCGGCCCGCGGCTCTTCCGAGGGCGCCAGCGTCACGTCGGGCTTTTGCTCGGTCTGCTTCACAGCGGCAGTGTGCGCCGCGCCGTCCGAGCCCAGGTTGACGACGCTCTGGTGGTAGCGGTAGGTGGCCGCGCGCCCGCCGGCTAGGAAGCCGTCGTCGTCGTCGTCGTCGATGGCCGTGGCGGCAGTCCCCGTGTGGTGCACGTACAGGCCGGCCGCCGCCATCGGGTCCTGGCGCGGCTGGTGCACATGTTGCTGCTGTTGCTGCTTCCGGCGGCAGCACGAGCCGTTCTCGTAACCGGGGGCGCCGCGGCTGCAGCTGCAGGTCTGCCTGGGCGTCACCTGCTGCTGGCGGTGCGCCTGCGGCTGCTGCTGGTAGGAGCGGTAGCTGCCGTCGGCCGTGTGCCAGCCGGGCCCGGCGCCGCCGCGGTACGCCGCCTCCTGCTGGTGGTGCGAGGCCGGCCGGCGGGCTCGGTACTGCGGGGGCGGTGGGGGCTGCCGGCTGCTGTAGTGCGGGTAGCTGCCGTAGCCGTGGCCGTAGGCGTACCCGTGGCCGTAGCCGCGCCCGCTCGACGGGTTCGACACCGACAGCTCCCGCGAGTCTTCCGCGCCGCTGCCGGCGCTGCCTATGCGCGTCGTCGGCAGCATCCTGAGCGCCCTGCTCCTCTCCACTGTCACTCACGCTACTCCCTAACACTCCGAGTCCCACCGACTGTCTATCCGCAGCCGAAACTGCTCTCAGAATGTCTTACTTGCCTCGCATTAACAGAACCATAAACCGATCAGAGACCTATACCATACCGAAACGTCCACGTCGAGAGAAAAATAAAAAAAAAAATAAAAAATAACAAAAAAGGTAAAGGAAAAGAATCGACCGAGGGAAAACACTGGGTGCAAAAAGGTCTTTCTATGTGTAATTATTTGCAGACGCCTTAACCCTAAATAAACCACCGATTATGTGGCTAGTACACGGAGTTCGTGATACTAGATGACATCGCAGTAATTCTGTGGCGGATTCCTCCGATGGATGATTTACCTGTAACAGCAAAGAAAAGAAGATGCCCATTAGCTGCTAGCAAACGCAATCATGATAAACAGATTTTGTGTCCATAACATAGACTTTATAAATCGAGCAAATAAAAAAATGAAAAGAGTGGCCAAACGTTTCGTTAACTGATTTGTCTAAAGGTGACTAAGAAAATAGATTAGAGGAACATTTTACGCACCTTTGAATGATGCTTAAAAACATGTCCAGCAGAAAACTGTCATCAAACCTATTTTATGTCTTACTTTTAGACAAATATATCCACAAACCGTATGACACTTGTTTTCAATTTCTTTTAGTTTCAAGTTTTAGTCGGCAAGCATGAAATACTGTATAATATATTTAAATATCGATCGGAATTTTATTATTACTAAAAGGATGTACATCAAGAGAAAGTAATAAAATTTCAATTTATGCTCTAATCTGATATTTATTTCGTTTTTCCAGCATGAAAGAAAGAAAATCCCACCACATCGATGCCAATATAACTAGGCCCTGAAAAGATGAATTTTTGATACATCGCTTACCTAGCTAGCAGCAGTTGTTCCTGAAATATTTCAATTTTCCTTGAAAATCACAAAGTTCTCTGAATTATCCTGATTACTTTTAAGCGATTGTATCCTTTTTTTGAGAAGCTTGAGCTCACGCTCGTCAATTTGATGCTAAATCGGTTCAAATGGCTCTGAGCACTATGGGAGGTCATCAGTCTTCTAGAACTTAGATATACTTAAACCTAATTAACCTAAGGACATCACACACATCCATGCCCGAGGCAGGATTCGCAACTGCACCGTAGCGGTCGCGCGGTTCTGGACTGAAGCGCCTAGAACCGCTCGGCCACACCGGCCGGCCAATTTGATGCCACATTTGTCTACTTCCTACTGTTCGTTTCGCTATCAGCATTCTTAAAACACAAATTTCCCTCAAATGGCTAATGAAGTTTATGTTACTTTCCTGACTACGTTAAAGTAATTAAGAATTACTTTTCATAACTAGACCTGACGCTGGTCTTCTAGCTCTTCTGTGTCTTGTTTTCCCTCTGTCTTAATTTCTTGATTAGCTATCTTGCCTCCTCATTGGTTTTAGTGCATGTGGGAGTGCCTGTGCGATAGAGTAATTGTGTGGTCATTTCGTGTGCATGTGTGTACGACAGTTTTCGTTCTTATCCACATTCGTTTATTTTAATCATTGTTAGGGCGCTGGTAACCTCGCCGTTGGGCGCCCATAAGATCCCAAAACCATAACACACACACACACACACACACAAACACACACACACACACACATACATACATACATACACACACTATTGGGTACCCCATCTGTCCACTTTTGACTCTTCGTTTGGTTTCGATTGCGTCATTTCTGGGGATTCTTGTTTCCGCTCCGCTCAAACATTAAACCAATAACTACAAGTCATAAATGTTGAATGTCATACAACAAAGCCGAAAGGTCTTGTCTCTTAGTACCTAGGTCCGCTAACATCTGTGATCTGTGATTTTGTGATTATTTGCATTTTAATCTGTGACGAACTATAGCTCATGGTAATGTAACAACCAATTATCGTAAGATTTGCGCTATCACTGTAAGCTCTGTTCCGTGTGTGTTAACGTGTCAACCGATTATGCACGCAGGGTAAAAGGTAGCCATGTGGAACAACATTGACATTAGCAGACATTGATGTGGAAGATCGAATCAGACAGATACGATCTCAGTTCGCAGTACAGCATCACTTTGGGCACAATCATGTGCGGAGGCTCGATGCCGACGAACATTGTCTGTCTGCATTCTCCATTTTCATACTGGTGTAGCACCCAGCGTGGTATTACGAGTTGCTGGTGGCTACGCAACACTGTGGTTCGCAAAATATCTAATCTGAGCGACCGGCATTACTATTGAGAGGTATTAACGTCGGTGGCTGTGTGCCACATTGGAAGTTTCTGTGATGACACGCCAGTCGGAGAGGCCGAGTGGTTCTAGGCACTTCAGTCTGGTACCGAGCGACTGCTACGGTGGCAGGTTCCAATCCTGCCTGGGACATGGATGTGTGTGATGTCCTTAGGTTAGTTAGGTTTAAGTAGTTCTAAGTTCTAGGGGGCTGATGACCTAAGAAGTTAAATCCCATAGTGCTCAGAGCCATTTGTGATGACACAAGCCCACAGGATTCTCGTGCTATCCCGACTTAAGTTGTTACAGACGGTATCCGACCGTTGCCCTTAGCAGCTTTTTCTCTAGATCTCTCAGCAACTGAAAACCTCTGGTCACAGGTTGCCGAGATACTGGCACGCAGCCTCTGTCCATCCGCTACTATTGATGAACGCATCTACATGCATACTCTGCAAATCACCCTTAAGGACCTGGCAGAGAGTTCATAGAACCACTTTCACAATAATTCTCCATTGTTCAAATCTCGAACAGCGTGCGGAAAAAACGAGCACCTATGTCTTTCCGTGCGAGCTCTGATTTCCCTTATTTTACTATGAGATCGTTTCTCCCTATGTAGGTCCGCGTCAACAAAATGTTTTAGCACTCGGAGGAGAAAGATGATGATTAAAATTTGGTGAGAAGATTCTGCCGCAAGGAAAAACGACTTTTTTTAATGATGTCCACCCCAAATCCTGCATCGTGTCCGTGACACTCCCTTCCATATTTCGGGATAATACAAAACGGGCTGTGGTTCTTAGAACTTCCTCGATGTACTACGTTAGTCCTGCCTGGTAAGGGTCCCAGAACGCGCAACTGTACTCCAAAAGAGGACGGACAAGCGTGGTGTACGTATTCTCTTTAGTAGATCTGTTGCATTTTGTAAGTGTTCTCCCAATGAAACGCAGCCTTTGGTTTGGCTGCCACACATTATTTTCTGTGTGTTCTTTCCAATTTACGTAATTTGTTCGTACTTGTAATTCCTATGTATTTAGTTGAATTTACGGCCCTTAGACTTTGCCGATTTATCGTGTAACCGAAGTTTAACGGATTCATTTTAGCACTCATGTAGATTACCTCACACATTTCATTATTTAGGATCAATTTCCAATCTTCGCACCATACAGATACCTTTTCTAAATCGTTTTGCAATTTGTTTTGATCTTCTGATGACTTCACTAGACGATAAACGGCAGAAGCATCCGCAAACAAGCTAAGACGGCTCTCAGATTGTCTCCTAAATCGTTCATATAGATGAGGAAGAGCAGAGTACCTATAACACAACCTTGGGGAATTCCAGAGATTTACTCGATGACTTTTCGTCAATTACTGCGAACTGTGTGACCTATCTAAAAGGAAATCACGGACCCAGCCACATAACTGACGAAGACATTCCATAAGCACTCAATTTCACCAAAAGTCGCTTGTGTGGTACAGTGTCAAAAGCCTGCTGAAAAACAAGAAATACGAAATTAATTTGAAATCCCTTGTCAATAGCATTCAACACTTCGTGTGTGTAGAGAGCTAGCTATGTTTCACAAGAACGATGTTTTCTAGATCCGTGTTGAGTATGCGTCAATATGCCGTTCTCTTCGAGGTAATCCATAATGTTCGAACACCACATATGCTCCAAAATCCTGCTGCGTATCGCCGTTAATGACGTGGGCCTGTAATTTAGTGTATTACTCCTCCTACCTCTCGTGAAAATTCCAGCTTTTGGGTGCGGACCTTCCGACGAACGAGCGGTTGTATATGATTGTTAAGTATGGAACTATCGCATCAGCATATTCTGAAAGGAACCTAATTGGTATACTGACAAGACCGGAAAACTTCCATTTATTAAGTGATTTAAGTTGATTTACCACTACAAGGATGTCTACATGTGTTGCCAGCTGTTCGTGATTCGAATTCTGGAGTAATTACTTTGTCGTCTTTGGTGAAGGCGGTGTTAAGTAATTCTGCTTTGGCAGCACCGTCGTCGATAGTATTTCCGTTGCTTTCGCGCAGGGAAAGCATTTACTGTCGTGCCGCTAGTATACTTTACGTAAGACCAGGATCTCTCTAGATTTTCTACCAGGTCTTGAGACAATGTCTCGTTGTGGTAACTGAGGTATTACATTGATCAGCTGTCACCCAAGCTCAACGGAACTTAATGCGCAGCTGGGTTCAGAGCATTGTTGATAACAGACGTGACAGCTCCGTGTATTCGACATTATCTCAGACCATCTACAAATTTTATTATGAATTATTCTCACTATACTGTATACGGACAGTAAGTGAAATTTCCTCATTTGCTATCCTCCCCGGCACTGGAATTTTAAAGGCCAGCAGTGTGTGTTCGGCGTGTATTATTAGCTGATGGAAGCAAGATCAGTCACGAGGCCTACGAGAAAGACAGGCGGGGTGTACGTCAGAAAGGTAGGCCTGCTCTCTCAACTCAGTAGACAAACTACGTTTCTGCACCTGTCAACTCGTGAAATAGGTGTACACGTGAGAACGAGAATTGCATCCTCTACTGGAATCCGCTATTATGGAGTCTTACTGTTATTAGTCCTACAATGATCGGAAGTCCACAGGCCTCCTTAAAATTTGTTGCGGCTGTTCTGGGGTACAATTTATTAAAACTATACCAAAATGTTTACCAGTTACGTAAGGCATCACTTCTTGTATGAAATGAGCACTGTTAAGTAGAAGGGACTAAGTGCTGTAAACATGCCGTTATACCATCTGTGTCTAGTATTGATCGTAAATTAAGTTTTTTTGTAGTGCTGTTAATCAGTAAGACTTCATAATAGCAGATTCCAGTAGAAGATGCCATTCCCATTAGTACGTAGACGACCAGCTGCGAGTTAACCGGTTTAGAAACGCGATTTGTCTCCTGTGCCGAACGAGTGAGCGAGTTGAGACCTACCTTCGTGACGTTCTCGCCGCGGCCTGTGTTTCTCGTGGGCCTCTGATCAGTCAGTACTGAGCATGTGGTATCTGCCTGTCACAACAGGCAGGCATTGCTAGCAACCGCCCCGCCAGGAGGACGTGCCTACACGGCTGTCACATTTCCTTGTATGGGCAGAGCTGTTTACTCCGGGGTTGCACGCAGCCTCCACAGCGGCTGTGGGTGCCAGCATCGCCGACAGATGGCAAGCGTGTCGCACAAGAGGTTCCGTCGGCAGCGCTCTATTTTGCTAAGCCGGGTCACGTGCCCTGGCAGCGTCAAGTGGATATCCGTCCTACCCCAACTATTTAGGCCACCGCCGTATCGTACTGTATCAGTTACGCCATACATCTTAAGTCGGCAGTACGAACAGTTTCGTCTCGGCGCTCCACGCCGGCAGCATTAGCGCATGCGAGCCGTCACATGCCGGCGACAACGGCCCAGTAGGGCCCCACGTCTTATCGCAGTTGCTAATATCAAGTAGTCGTTTTGTAGGCACATCGCACAGCATAGGAGAGACATTTCTGTTGCATATAGTTTTGTAGATATTCACCCTAGGGCATTAAAATAGTTTCATTTGTTATTCTTTCCAAAGTGTCTTCGATCTCTCCACCGATCGAGTATTTCAGGGAGTGACTAAGATGGGCACCACATTCTTTGACTTTCAAAATAATCATTTATTGTTTCGTGTCATTTGCACATTTTTAATTAGATTAGATGTTTTAACCCCTGTGGATTATCTTCAGATGTAAGTTGTTGCGTCAGCAACCAGTCTTGTCTACTCAGGAGCACGTATCAATGTACTATTCGAATTTTGGGAATATTTCCTAATCTATAGGAACCTATGTAACAATGCCGTTAGTTAATCATACCTAATACAACGCCAGCAACGAAAGACTTTTCCTAAACTCAGATATAAATTTGTAGTAAACGTTCCACAAGAGCTTCGATGTTCATCCATTCGAAACAGAAAAACGTGATATTCAGTAAACGAAATGTTAAAAGGAAAGACAATTACAGCATTTTATCAAATGAATTTAGATTTACTAATCTCACAGGCGTACATTAGAATCAATAGGACCCAAAGATCATAATACCCCCTCCTCTGAAGTGGCAGATTTATTTCCAGATTACACTTCCTAATCGGTATTAAGATTTCTTTCTTTGTCGCTTAGTACGCCCATTATCTACGTCTACCTCAAAGTAACGTGTTGCATTGGACTGATACTTGGTATTCATTGCACAATACTATTGCGAGTACCAAACAATACGGAAAGGTAGAAATTAGAATGACATATTGTTTACGCGACGACATGCAGAATAAATTTAATTGGTGCAGTTTGAATCAGTACCAAAAAATATAAATAATTCAAGGTGGGTGACAGTGCTGACAGGCTGTCAGAATTGGATAATATCTCTACTGAAGAATATGAATTTTTGGTATAGTTATTAAAATTCCAAGCGCATGAAGTGTGATTGCACATAACGCACGGTTCAGAAGGAATCGTGGACAACTAAGAAGTGAGCGTGGAAGCCCGAAAGAAAAAGAAATTATTCAAATTATAGAGCTGCCACAATTGGCATTTAACTTCTATCACTGTGGCATTTTTCTCTCGACTTCGGAGATTACGTAGCCAAGGGTCGCACGTCACATACATCGAGCTGTGTATAGCCTTAACGTCATACGTAAGGTAGGACGGTGGAGCTGTATGCATCTTAATGTAAATTACGGTCCTTGGCTACGTAATTTCTGAAGAATCTTGGGTTAGTCGAGCTACACACGCAAGAATGGAGAACATTTGTAAGCGACTTGAGGTTGCTGTACAATATAATTCATAGCGACAGCTCCACCCCCTGAAATAAAAATTATCAAACGAGTAACCAATGATGGTCTGTAGTGTCACCATGACACAATTTACGTTGTTCTTTAAATTGTTAACGTAAAACAGAGATCCACTCGATGGTATTACCATCCACAGTGTCTTCTGGATTTCTAAGGTTTAATTTTTTAGTTTGAATCCAAACCGAGAAATACTTACGTCTGCTGCCCTCCAGTTGTTACATCAGCTTGTAAACAATTCAAAGTGCAAGTCTCGTTTCCATAACACTCAACGCTATAATACGATTGACAGCCATGCATGTCTCCTTACGAGCGCAGCGAATACATAAAGTCCGCTACAAATTTGTCAACCTTCTATATACGTCACTTTTGTGTAGCAAACTATTCTAGAGGCACTCTAAATACAACGATTAAAGATGACATACGCTATTGTTTGTCCAAATGTGTTCAATTTCACGCGTGGAGGAACAATCTTTGTCTATATTGCCCACAGGCGTAACACCACAGCCGTCAAGACGTACGTAAGAAGACGTTTCTTATATCGACAACAGTTTGATTTCTTCACGGGTCGCACTTCGTTTGATTACAATGTAGATGTATTGTGAATATGTCGTTATAACTTGAGGAGGTGTTGACACAGGAAAATGGTGTCGGGCCTCTGAGCAGGTCAATGCTTTTGAGGAATGTTGTTGTCCACAAATCGTTGCCTCACAATAGCTGCTTCGTGACAGGGTGCTTTGTTATGCTGACACAACCGTCGCCTCAGAACTGTTCATCTGCTGTACTCAGTACACAATGCTGTAAAATGTATTCATATCCTCCCTCACTTAGGATTTTCCTAGGCGCAATAAAGGAACAGCACCCTAACCACGGAAAACACCACTATACCGTAACACTAACGCCACACACTACGAATTTCACTACTCACACTACACATGATGGCAAGTACCATTCTCCACGCATTCGAGAAATGCAAATGTTCAAATGTGTGCGAAATCTTATGGGACTTAACTGCTAAGGTTATCAGTCCCTAAGCCTACACCCTACTTAACCTAAATTATCCTAAGGACAAACACACACACCCATCCCCAAGGGAGGACTCGAACCTCCGCCTGGACCAGCCGCACAGTCCATGACTGCAGCGCCCCAGACCGCTCGGCTAATCCCGCACGGCGAAACGCAAATCCTTCTGTCGGAGTGCCGAAGGGAACGGCAGGTTTCACCACTGGACTTCATGCGTTTCCAGTCATTGAGTGTCTAGGGGCGTCACTGTCTACATCACCTGAAGCTCCACTTAACGCGGACTACCAAAATTTGCCGCTTTTGTGGAGCTGCTCGATCGTTGTACCCTATTCATTTTAACTCCGTACGCACAGCGATTGTGCTAGCTGGACGACTGGTAGTACTGTGGAATTCACAAGTGATAGCTCTGATGGTTACAAGCGATTTTTTGCAACCACCCTACGCAATGTTCGACGGTCTCTGAGTCAGTGCATGAGGCCTCGGTGGCCTTGGTTTACTTATGCCTGCGCTTTCACGTTTTCGCTTCAGTCACATCAACAACAGGTGACTTGGTTAGCTCTCGAAGGGCTGAAATATCTCTGATGCAGTTGTTACTCTGGTGACGTTCAATAGCTAGTCCACGTTCGAAGTCACTTAACTCTCCTTACAGAGCCATTCTGTAGTTAATTCTTTTCTGCTGACCATACAGTACTCTCCGCCTATTATTATGCAGGCGGGTCTGCCTATAGTGATGACTAGTGGTCAGCTCCGAATTATATAGGGGTGTGTGTATACTTTTGATCAGATAATGTATGCCCCCCAATGATCTTGTCCTTGTGGAACATTTTACGACGGTCGTCCATAAAGTAAGTTCCGTTTCTATTTCCATCCACGGCAGCGCTACGATCGCAGTCCCGAGCATACTTGGCAGTTACTCTGACTCAAAAAGACACGTATGCCATTTTCAGATTGCTGCTGCCGACGTGTGCTTTGTAGTGCTTCTTTATAACGTCAGCCGTAATTGAAAATTCCGCCACTTGTGAAATCAGATCTATGATTCGTTTTGTAGAAGCAAAGAAAGTTAAACCAAAGGAAATTAATCGGCAAATCTGCGAGGTTTACGGACAAAATGCTATGAGTGATTCAGTGGTTAAAAGATGGATCAGACTGTTCAATGAAGGACGTGATGAAATGTCGATGAAGAACGAAGTGGACGCCCTTCTGTGGTTACTGATGAACTAGTTCACACAATTGAAGAGAAGATTAAGCACAACCATAAGTTTACACTTATTGCCCTTGCTATGGAAGTTCCGCAAATCTCACTAATTCATGAAATCGTTACTGAAAGACCGAAATTTCGAAAACTGCTCACGTTGGGCACCCAAAATTCTTACTGAACAACACAAAAACAACGGATGGGTAGTGCACTTCAGTTTTGGACACGCTACAATGAAGAACGCGATGGTCTGCTTTCTCGGATAGTCACGGGGGATGAAACTTGGGTATCGTACGACATCCCTGAACCGGCAATCAGTAGAATGGAGGCACACTTCATCCCCAACGAAGGTTAAGCCAAAGCAAATCTTGACATCACGAAAAGTCATATGCACCGGTTTTGGGACAGAAAAGGCATTTCGCGGAATGATTTCTTACCACGAGGCCAAACAATCAATGCACATCGTTACTGCGGGACCATTAAAAAATTGCGCAGCGTAATACAGAACAAGCGCTGGGGATTACTGTGAAAAGTTTTTTTTTTTTCACGATAATATCCGTCCTCGCACGGCGAATGTGACCAAACAACTCTTACGGGAATTTGACTGGGACGCGTTTGATAATCCTCCGTACAGCCCGGACCTCGCTCCTAGCGACTTTCATCTCTTCTTACACCTAAAATATGTCCTTGGTGCTCAACCCTTCAACGATTATGATGAGCTGAAAGAACTTGTTACCACACGGTTGAATACACAGGCATCAATCTTCTATGGAGAAGACATACAAAAACTTCTGCCACACTGTGAAGACTGCGTACAAAATTTAGGAAGCTATGTAGAAAAGTAGTTTAACAGTTGTCGATTTTTGTACAGTAAATATTTTTTTCTGTATCTGTACACGTTTGTTTTATATAACCAAACGGAACTTCCTTTGTGGACATACCTCGTGTATACTGACAGTATATATACATGGAGAGCAATGTGGAAGATCTGAGTAGTTAAAATGGCCTATAAATGAAATAATAACGAGGAGAAGTAGTATTTTTAAGTAGTTAAAGTCTGAAACAATTTGGTGAATAGTGGCTAAGATGATTCAGAGGATAGATTTTTATTGTTACTTGTTGTACAGTAACTTAACTTCGAGTTTTTCCCTCGTTTATCACCCACCTTGCATCATCCTGTGTTAGTATTACGGCTTACATGCAGGTACGACAATGGTGAATTGACGTGTAATCTTAAAATAAATTCATTAAGGAAGGTTTGTTGAGACCCTTCCGTTGTTTTCCACAGTAGAACGAATGATAATAAATATACTAACAAGCCAAAACATTATGACCGCAGCCCACTGCGTCGGTGGATGCCGCCTGGTGGACACGTGACGCGGTAACAAATGTATATAAGCGTAGCAGACACCCGGACGGAGGAAAATTTTGGATACGTTTTCACGTGTTGACGCAACGACATCGTCAGTTACGATTGAAGTGGCCACGAGAACATCGGGATTCCACCGTCCATCAATGGAATCGTGTCGACTCTTCGGGAGAACTACATTTTTGCTATACGTCTTCATCGACCTGAACGGTGGCTCGAAGCGTGTATCGCGTCATGGACGCAGGCTGGTGGGAGCAGTATTTATGCTATGCGAGACATTCTCCTGCACTTGCATAGGACCTGTGGTTGTAATCGACGACAACCGAGGGCGTTGTCGTCTTTCAGCAGTATAACTGTCAATTTCTCGGAGCCAGAAAAGTGCTAAAGTGGTTTTCAAAGCGTTATAGTGAACTCGCCTTGATGCCTCGGCGACCAAATTCTCCTGATGTAAATCCTGTGGAAGACACCTGGGTCGCTATCGGGCGCCATCAACGTGTACGCAACTCAGCGGCCCTTCATTTACGCGAATTACGTGACCAATACGTAGATATCTAATCCCACATACCTACACAAATCTACCAACGAACTGTCGGATCCGAAATACGCATAATCACTGATGTATTTCGTTCCAAAGATGGATCAACAAGCTGTTAAGCAGGTTATCATAATGTTTTGGGGCATTAGTGTATAAACTTATTTGTGTATTTGTTTCAGCTGGAAAGATTAAGAACTTCAGGCCGTCTCTTCCATCTTACCAGGCATCTTTAATGAAACAACATTACAATTTGTTCAGGATACCATCAGAATACGATAATAATAACAATAATAATAATAACTATTTATACTGTGAATTATATGCAGAATTTAAGAAAAGTCTTTATCGTTACAATATGCAAAGCATTTTTTACGTTGCCTTCTTGTAATATATGAGTAATGACATCTAACAGAAATGTATGGCTTTGGTGGAGAAGGAATCACCGTTTAGAACAAGCCGACTGGTCAGAGGAAGAGAGAAATTGATTAGCAGGTAGGATGGAAAAAACAGAAATAGATAGGGATGACAACAGCATGGTTAGTTCTAAAGATACTGATTCACTATTGGGCAGAAAGAAAAAGGATATGCCGAGAGGGAATCTACGCCAATGGTAATAGGCAAAACATTAATCTAGTCTTGAATGCACAGCAGTTTTGGATGCAAAGTAGTTTATTCGATGTTCGTATGGCCCAACTTTTATGTGGAGCTACAGCCAAGACGCTGGACGTATCCGGTTTGGTATTAAGATTGTGAAATCATAACAGGTTCTTGATATGTCAAAAGAGGTACTGAGGACGCCAGTCAGTAAGTGATGAATTAAACACATCGTGTGAAAATCACATTATGTATCCTGTAGCATCCAGGCGAACTAAATACAGGAAACGCTGAGGTCATAAACGACACACACGTATCTTACGCAAGTATTGGTAGCTACCTCGAGTCATCTGAAGTTTTCAATATTTGAGCTTTTTTATCTAAATCACGTTAGTAAATGCAATATTGTAGTCTCGGTGTTATTCCGCATTACGATGCTATATTCCTTTTGAATGCATATAAGTGCAAAGGAACAGGCACTTCGGCGACTACAGCCGTTATGAAATATATGAAATATATTCGTGGTTGCAAATATGGACAAACTGTATAATGGGGTGACAACAATGAAAATTCATGCCGGACTGAGACTCGAGCCCGTATATCCCGCTTATTGGTAGCGGTCGCTGTACAACCGGTACCTCTAATACCCACTAGCACGTCCTCTTGCATTGATGAAAGTCTGTCTTCGTCGTGATATACTATCCACAAGTTCATCACGGCACTGTTGGTCCATATTGTCCCACTCCTCAACGGCGATCCGGCATAGATCCCTCAGAGTGGTTGGTGGGTCACGACCGTATACAGCACTTTTCAGTCTACCCCAGGCGTGTTCGATACGGTTCTTGTCTGGAGAACATGCTCGCCACTCTAATCGAGCGATGTCGCTATCCTGAAGGAAGACACTCACAAGATGTTCACGATGGGGTCGCGAATTACCGTCCATGGAGACGAATGCCTCGCCAATATACTGCCGATATAGTTGCACTATCGGTCGGAGGATGGCATTCACGTATCGTACAGCCGTTACGGCGCGTTCCATGACCACCAGCGGCGTACGTCGGCCCCACATAATGCCACCCCAAAATAGCAGGGAACCTCCACCTTGCTGCACTCGCTTGACAGTCTGTCTAAGACGTTCAGCCTGACCGGGTTGCCTCCAAACAAGTCTCCGACGATTGTCTGGTTGAAGGCATATGCAACACGCGTCGGTGAAGACAACGTGATGCCAATCCTGAGCGGTCCTTCGGTATGTTGTTGAGCCCATCTGTACCGCGCTGCATGTTGTCGTGGTTGCAAAGATGTACCTCGCCATGGACGTTAGGAGTGAAGCTGCACATCATGCAGCCTATTGCGCACAGTTTGAGTCGTAGCACGATGTCCTGTGGCTGGACAAAAAATATTATTCAACTTGGTGGCATTGCTATCAGGGTTCCTCCGAGCCATAATTCGTAGGTAGCGGTCATCCACTGCAATAGTAGCCCTTGGGAGGCCTTAGCGAGGCATGTCATCTACTACAGTTCCTGCCTCTCTGTATCTCCTCCATGTCCGAACAACATCGCGTTGGGTCACTCCGAGACTCCTGGACACTTCCCTTGTTGAGAGCCCTTCCTGGCATAAAGTAACAATGCGGACGCGATCGAAGCGCGGTAACGACCGTCTAGGCATGGTTTAACTACAGACCACACGAGCCGTGTACCTCCTGCCTGGTGGAATGACTGAAATTGATTGGATGTCGGACCCCTTCCGTCTAATAGGCGCTGTTCATGCATGGTTGTTTACATCTGTGGGCGTATTTAGTGACATCTCTGATCAGTCAAACGGACTGTGTCTGTAATACAATACCCACAGACAATGTGTCTTCAGGGATTATGGGAACCGGGGTGGTGCAAAACGTTTTTTGATGTGTGTGTATATGAAATGAAATCATCACAACTTCTGAACGGTTTGCGTTAAAACGTTGAAGCAGCACGGTGGCAGCGGTGCGTGAGGGGAATTAGTATGCTCATCTATGGTTTGGTTTAGCGACGAAGCACACTTTCATTTTGATGGGTTTGTCAGTAGGCAATACTGGTCCATTTGAGGTACTGATAATTCGTATTTCACGATCGAGAAGTCCCTCCACCCTCAACGGGTGAACGTGTGGCGTGCAATGTCCAGTCACGGAGTAATCGGTTCGGTATTCCTTGTTGGGACGGTGGCAATCGAACGGCATGTAAAGGTTTTGGAAGACGGTTTCATCCCAATTTTCGAAAGTGACCCTGACTTCGACAAGATGTTGTTCATGAAAGACGGAGTTCGACACCATCGAAGCAGAAGAGTGTATGATGTCTCGGAGGAGCACTCCGGGGGCTGTGCTCTTGCTCTGGTTTACCCAGAGGCCACTGGCATGGGCCTCGATTGGCCGCCATATTCTCCGGATCTGAACACATGGGATTCCTTTTTGTGAAGCTATACTGAAGACGAGGTGTACTGCAATAACACTAAAACCATTACTGAGCTGAAAACAGCCATTCAGGAGGTCATCCATGTTCCGATAATTCAGCCGGTAATGCAGAATTTCGCTATTCGTCTGCGCCACATTATCGCTAATGATGGCAGGCATATCGAAAATGTCTTAACCTAGATCTGAATATCTGTAGTGATGTTTAGATGTTTAATATATTTTAAGTGTGTGTGCACGCAGTAGTTTGAAACTAATTTACGTTTTTTCATATAGTTCAATAATTGTCACCACATACATAATGGATGTACGACTGCAGATTGTAGACACGTGGATGACAACACATAGAAATTTGGGTCTGGACGTGAGCCGTGCGCGGATAACCTAACGGTAAGGCGAACTCTTGCGATAAGCGGAATTCCGGGTTCGAGTCCCGGTTCGGTACAAATTTTCATTGTCGTAATTCCATGATAGTCCACATTCGCATCTGAGAATGTATTTCATGTATACCACAGTAGTAAATATGTGGAAATACTAAAGACAGCTCTAATTTTTGCCTAATTCGACGTACTCATACAAGATTATTCGGAAGTCTTTTGCTGTTTTAATTTTGTTTTAATACGGTAATTGGGTCGTATTTGCAGGTACTGGAGGAATTGTTTCACGAAAATGTGCATATTAACTGTCAGTGCGAGATGAGGATGTCATGTGACCATTTTGTATTTCATTATCGACCGGGTCCTGTGTCCATCGTTATGCTGAACAAAGCTCGTCGTTCATATCTGATAAGGTGGCAGCAATGCTCTTGGGGCTGATGCTTAAATGAAACTAAAGATCTTGAGCATACAAGTACTACTTACGAGAGATGAGAGGTATACAACGAGAAGAGCAGTGGTGCACTCGAGAGAAAATGTGTGTCCTGACGACTTCTCCAACCCACAGACGACTCTTTGCCATTCGTTTTAGAGGTAACTGTCGAGTTGCAGTACAGCACTGTTTGAGACATTCAGCTGTTTCATTTTGGTAATTAACTTACCGAAATCAACGATACCAAAACCCTAGCTGAAATCAAGCAATGTTAAATTAATCGTTTCACGCTTATCCATGGCGTTTTAACATTTTCAGTTACTTTGATTAATGCAGTTACCGTGCTATGTTGTTTCGGGAGCGTGAGTAATATTTTCCGTGAATGTCATACGGTGGTAGCAAAAGTCTTAGGATACGTCCTAATATCTTGTCGGACCTCCTTTTGCCCGACTTAATGCAGTAATTCGACGTGGTGTGGACTTAACATGTCGTTGAAAGCCCCTGCAGCGATACTTACCTGTCCATAACAGCGAAGATGTTGCCGGTGGAGGATTTTGTGCACGAACTAATATCTCGATCATGTCCCCTAAATGTCCGAAGGGATTCATGTCGGGCGATATGGGTGGCAGAAGCATTCGCTGGAACTATCCAGAATGTTCTTCAAGCAAATCGCGGGCAACTGTGGCAAATTTACAGGACGCTTATTTCGTGAGATATTTGGCGCGGTCACTATCAATGGACCACCCTGTAGATAGATTTACATACTCAGGATATCATGCTGGTTCTTTCAATTAGAGCTTGGCCAGAATGGCATCCCGCCCTAGTCAAACTTTCCGCATTTATTAATTTCTTCTTCAGTAAATAGGAACCAAAAAAACGGTTCAAATGGCTCTGAGCACTATGGAACTTAACATCTGAGGTCATCAGTCACCTAGAACTTAACACTACTAAAACCGAACTAACCTAAGGACATCACACACATCCATGCCCGAGGCAGGATTCGAACCTGTGACCGTAGCGGTCGCGCGGTTCTAGACTGAAACGTCCAGAATCTAAAATAGGAACACTGATGATGAGGTGTGTTACAAATCGGTATTTCCTAGTCATAAACATAGCTCAGTATCTTTGAGGCTACTCACACAAAAATTGGTATTCCTATTGAAATCCTGCATACTGCGTTTCACACCCATTCACTCTACAAAATGCCCCAACCTAAAACTTTTTGAATTGCTTTCACCCTGAAATGTTCAGTAGTGCGTGGTGTAAACGTGTTTTAGAGGACGCGAGGGTTTTAATTACCTTGTGTGGGGTGGCGGAGGGGAAGTTTGCAGGGGCATTCATGCATGCTGCCATCCTTTTGTTGCGGCTGTCGCGGGCGCACTTTAAATGCGACACCGCTGACAGATACGGCACCTGCTGGCAACATGCCCCGTGTCACAGCCTCCGGGAAATGAAATTGTTCCAGATTCCAACAGCCGGGCTCATGCCTGGCAGTTTCATTTCCTGCAAATCTGTCACGCCAGCTGTTAAAGACCTTTAGCATTGATATCAGATGCTAATTTCTGCAAATCGCAGGGTTTGGTACTTATACAGTGTACATCAGAAGGAAAGGAACGTGCTTTGAGAAGCGAGGGTGTTGGTGATGGCGAAGAAAAAACTTCAACTAAACATATGCCCTTTTCTTAACCGTGTCCGACAAACAGCTGTTTGAAAATCACGGGCGTTAGTTGCGTGACCTTACGCACGAGCACCCACGTATGAATACAACCAAAACGTCATGAGGCTACGTAATGGTATTTATACTAACCATTTCGACGTGTACTTCATTTGCCCTCATATTTTATTCGCTTGTGCTCATCTAAGGGCCGTATGAACGAGGGCAAACCAGCAACACAGCAGGAGCTGTCTACAAGAGCTGCAAAATGTATTGCAGTTGACTGTGGACTGTCTGAACATCTTTTGTGAGGAAATGTACAAAATTAAAGAAAACATTAGATCACAAATGTACCATTTACCAAGCATTTAGTATATTCTAGTAAATGTTGAAGGAAAAATTAAAAACGCAAATGTCTTAAACAGAACGTTCCCTAAGGAATAAAGTAAACAGCCTCGAAATCATCTATAAGTCGACAATGTTGAGCGTATAAAAAGTAACATAATGTATTATTCGGCCATTACCAAGAGAATGGAACTCTGCATTATATCAGACACAATTGGGTTTACCAATTTCATACTAGTAAACATATATTTACGATCGTCAATTACTTAAAAGAGGTTTAATGATCTACCGGTAACTGTAGCGATGTGTAAGAGAATGGTGGTCTCCGATGTAACAGAGGAACTATTATAAATAATAATTAATTTTAAACTTGTTTATAACAAACATTTCACAAAATGGCAACGAGATTAGATGTATAATAGTTTATTTATCAACGACTTGCAGTGCATCATCAATCGCAAGTATGACAATTTGCTGCTTGAAACATTCGAACACTACAGAAATGACACTGGAGAACAGTGCATGGTGAGACAATATTTTACACTCGGTTACACAGATACATTGCAGTATATCACTGGTATTTGGAACTTTGAAAGATGTTAGCAGTAGTAGTGAGTCCTAGCTTCTCATGGACAATTAGGCTTGTATGGAAGTTATGCCAGTGTGTATAATAATCTCCATATATTCAATACAAGTCTGATGATCATTTTGAACCTCCAATCTCGTCTCGTATCTTATGGCACTGAAAAACCGTTGACATTTATCTCCTTCACGCTCATGTCCTGCTGGATAACAAATCCTGCCTTCGATTCTCATTTAGGATCTACGACAAATTTTTCGAAGGGCTGTTCCAAAAAGAGTAACTGAACAATATGCACTCCCATCAGACTGGTTAACTTCTCTATAAATCACGAGTATTCCAACTGAGTCTACACTTTCTGTCGCTTACGCCATAGTCTCGCAGCGATCGCAGGGTCGGCGTAGTTACAACGCATTTGGCAATGTTAGCGTTAGGGATATCCGGACGCCCTTCCTGCCGCCACCCCGTACCCCCCCAGAACTGAATCAGAGTACCCCAACGGTCTGTGTCTAGTGTAAATCGTGAAATAGTACGGACGCGTTTCAAATGTCTGCAACGCGTGTAACTGTGGCAGAACGTGGGGTCAGCCTGGTATTCACCGAGCGGGATGTGGAAAACCACCTAAAAACCACATCCAGGCTGGCCGGCACACAGGCCCTCGTCGTTAATCCAGCGGGCGGATTCATTCTGGGGCCGGCGCGCCTACCCGAGTCCAGGAAGCAGCACGTTAGCGCTCTCGGCTACCCTGGCGGGTCCAGCTGTGTCTACACTCTCTTTCGCGAACTACGAGTATAACCCTGTGTTTGGTTCTATCAACTAGCAGTTTACATGGTGCTGCTATTTACGTGAAATCTTCAGGCGTTCGCACTGACGGACAGAGCCCATAAATTCAATGAAAGAGTATTCTACCATCCTTATAAACTCTCATGACACGCGAAGTTCTCACAGTGGTGAGATACTCGAGAGATTGTCCATTCAAATCCTCGTCCTTTCAGTGGAGCAAGGACTAAGGTGGATTTTCTTAAGCCACGAAAGGAAATACGTGGGAAGGTTCTTTTGAAACAGACACACGGATTACTTTGCATACCCCTCCCCCAGCTTCTGATTCGTCTCTAATGGCCTGTTTGTCGACGGGCTGTTAGATATTGATATTCGTCCCTAGCTTGTGGAATATCAATTTTAGTGGAATATACAGGGTGTTGGATATATGTGCAAATATTTTTACAGGTGGGTGTACTGAACAACATTACATCAGCATTTCCTTCATTTGTAACTACTAGGAGTAGTCTTCCACGTGGGCAGGAGGTCAGGTGGTCAAGTTTGACGGCACGGACGCAAAACGATTATTCTACTCGTGCACTGTCAGGGGTATTAATTACACTTAGTGGTACAGCTACTTCCATGCAAGAAACATCAGGTAGCAAATTATATGAGATAAAAAAAACGCTGAAAGTGATACATACTGAGGTACCACTGACCACAATATCTGCACATATATCCGGAAAACCCTGTATTTTAACAAGTATTTCATATGTCCACATAATGGCTACCCCCGGCTTGGCTGTTAACCCGTCCACCGTCGTAGCTGATAACGGCAACATAGTATCACGGATTTTAAAATTTTGTGAGATGTCAGCCCCCTACATAAAGTGTTCGGGCGAGGAGGTCATTGAACCCTAAGCGAATAGTTTGGTCCAGGTTCTTTACTTAAATGATCAGCCATACATATAACAATGGTGTTATCACAAAGATGTTTTATACAAACGATTGGAGGATTTTCAGGCATGACAACATAATCAATAAATTATTGTATTAGTGATGAACCTACAAAGCCAGTTATTCTAAATAAAATGTAACATACGTTCTCGATGAATCGCCGCAGCAGTTTCGCTTATAAGAACATAATTATTGTTTGTTTTATTGAGCGCCCGAAGTTGAATGTCGTCCCCATCATAATTCTTCCAACACTGTTCTGATTGTGACACTACTCTCAGCACCCCACTATTTCAGTGATGGTAAAACAGGTTAGATGTATCTCCTAGCAAATAAGTAAGACGCGCTGCTTGGTTTCAGATCAACAGGAACATTTATTTATTCCAAAAGAGAGCAACACAGTGAGTCATACAAACAAAATTGTACTTAATGTGCCGCAGAATCCTCTCCACACTGGTCATCCACCATGGTATAACCAGTTGGTTTGGTATGGTTCTCTCTCTTAAATCCGGAGTAATAAAAATGTCCGATGAATTCCGTCCCGGCCAATTCATGTCTTCTACCCTCGCTCTTTTCCAGATATGCTGGGGCAAGACATCATCTTAGTGGACGATGTCGTCGCTGATTCTGTTCTTCTGGCTTCTACCGATGTTCTGAACTTGATGGAAGCTCCTGATTAGCAGTTAGTAGTCCTTGCTCCAACGATTCCAGAATAATTCCGATAGTTTCTGCTGACGCTTGAACTCTCTTAAGAAATCAGTTGACTTTCAGGGCTCGATTCGTCTCGGTAATGCAGTGAGTCTTCCTCCTGCCAGAAAGTGCGCTAGTGTGAGCGCTTCGCCATAAGCCTGCAGACAGATTTCGAATCGAGTGCAGCTTCAATGAGTACAAGAACAGTGTGATGTCTCTCTCTGTACATACAGCTTCGCCCGAGTATTTTGCGAAGTCATCGCTTCACTAAGACAACCAATCTCTCCCATCAGATTGTCCACCAAGTTACACGTTGAGCAATGAACTTCAGGTGATACTTTTTTGGGCGAAATACCCGTGGGCTCGATCAACCGTTAGGGTTGCCTGAAGTTCCGAGATTTCTCGGTTATCTGTCTGTAAGGTCTTAGCGTTGTCAGGGCACAAAAGTCATGGTGACAAAAGTCATGGGGTACCTCCTAATATCTTGTCGGACTTCATTTATAACGGCGTAGTGCGGCAGTTGGACGTGGCATGGATTCAACAGATCGTTGGAAATCTCCTGCAGGAATATGGAGCCACGTTGCCTCTATAGCCGTCCATAACTGCGGAAGCGTTGCTGGTGCAGGATTTTGCGCACGAACTGACCTCTCGATTATGTCTCTTAAATGTTCGATAGGTTTGACGTCGGTTGGTCTGGGAGACCACAGCATTCTCTCAAAATGTCCAGAATGTTCTTCAAACCAGTCGCGAACGACTGTGGGCACCGACATGACGCATCGTTGGTTTGGGACATAAAGTCCATGAGTGACTGCAACTGGTCTCCAAGAAGCCGAACATAACTATTTTCAGTCAACGATCGATACTTTCAGACGAGAGGACCCAGTCTACACCATTACGGAGCCACCAACAGCTTGCACAGTGCATTGTTGACAACTCGGGTCCATGAATTCGTGGGGTCTGCGCCACACTCGAAATCTACCATCAGTTCCCAGCAACCGTAATCAGGATTCATCTGACCACGACACTGTCTTGCAGTAATCTCAGGTGCAATCGATATGGTCACAAGCCCAGGAGAGGAGTTGCAGGCGATCCCCTGGTGTTAGTAAAGGCACTCGAGTCGGCCGTCTTTTGCTTGTCTGTCGGCACTAACAACTCTCCGCAAAAGCAGCTGCACTCGGTCATTAAGTGAAAGCCGTTGGCGACGACGTTGTCAGTGGTGACAGGTAATGCTTGAAATTTGGTATTCTTCACGCTGTAGATCTCGTAATACTGAATTGCGTAACGAATCCTGATTTGGAATGTGCCCATGTTTCTAGCTCCAATTACCGTACCACCTTCAAAGTCTCTTAATTCCCATATTGCGGGAGAGATCACGTGCCGTCTGGTGTGGCCGAGTGGTTCTAGGCACTTCAGTCTGGAACCGCACGACCGCTACGGTCGCACTTTCGAATCCTGCCTCGGGCATGCATGTGTGTGATGTCCTTAGGTTAGTTACTTTTAAGTAGTTCTAAGTTCTAGGGGACTGATGACCTCAGATGCTAAATCTCATAGTGCTCAGAGGCATTTGAACCAGGAAATCATGTTGGAATCTTTTCACATTAATCAACAGACTACAAATGATGCCTCCGTTAGCGCACTACCTTTTTGTACCTTGTGTACGCGATACTACCACCATATGTATATGTGCTTATCGCTTTCCCACGACTGTCACCTCAGTGTAAATTGTATGCTAACAAATCTTTGCATACCTAGGAACAATTTACCTGTAGTTGCGGTGGTAATGAGCTCAAGGTGGGTGGCTCTGGCTACTGCACAACTCAATAGAATAATGTAGCAATTATAAAAATAAGGCTTCCAATTTTAGAGAATGTCTTGCGAAATCGATCGCAGAGAAGTCATAGGGTTTCTGTGGGGTACTCAAAGAGTGCCTGCCGTGAAATGAGAAAAAAATAAAACTGTGGTGTCACCGCCAGACACCACACTTGCTAGGTGGTAGCATTTAAATCGGCCGCGGTCCGTTAGTACACGTCGGCCCCTCGTATCGCCACTATTAGTGACTGCAGACCGAGCGCCGCCACACGGCATGTCTAGTCTGGAGACTCCCTAGCACGCGCCCCAGTTGTACAGCCGACTTTGCTAGCGATGGTTCACTGACTACATACGCTCTCATTTGCAGAGACGACAGTTTAGCATAGCCTTCAGCTACGACATTTGCTACGACCTAGCAAGGCGCCATATTCAGTTACTATGAATGTATTCTGAACAGATAATATTGTGAATCATGTACCGTCAAGAGCGACTTTCATCATTAATGGATTAAAGTTAAGTATCAAACTAATTGCGTCCGCTTTCTGAATTCTAATTCCTTGTCATGTTCCAGACCTCACGTCAGTATAGTTCTTCCCTCCTCACGCCAGGCCGGCCGCGGTGGTCTCGCGGTTCTAGGTGCTCAGTCCGGAACCGCGCGACTGCTACGGTCGCAGGTTCGAATCCTGCCTCGGGCATGGATGTGTGTGATGTCCTTAGGTTAGTTAGGTTTAAGTAGTTCTAAGTTCTAGGGGACTGATGACCACAGATGTTAAGTCCCATAGTGCTCAGAGCCATTTTCCTTACTCCAGCCTGCGTGAGCTAAAACGCGTGCATTTCTGCCTCTATTCGTAACACGTTGTTGGCTCTTCTGCCCACACAACATAAACCATACGGTTCCTATATTTCGAGCTGCAGCTAATGTCCCGAAATTACCACATTCCGAAGAGAAACCCGGATAGCCCACTGCCATGAAAGCCTGTCGATATAGGGTCGGATATGGTACGTTAGAACGGTATGCACAGCGCTAATGTTCGGAGCCCCGTAGTGCCGTCTCGGAGCGCAGGAAGCGCAGCGTGAAGATGAGGGCGTCCCGCGGGACCACGGCGCATTACGAGGGGGCGTGGCCAGGGCACCCGTGGGCACGTAGCGCCATATATTACGGCCGGCCGGCGCCCGCGGCCGTGCGCGTGCAATATAAACACGGCCTGCGCAGCGCCGCTGAATGTATGCGCGCGACGGGACAGCACAGGACGGGAGCGCGTGATTTATAGCCCAACTTATGAGCGGCGATAAATCTCGCTTAAAGACAGCCATAATAACGGCAGGCGCGGATATTAATGTATGGAAATCTCCTTAGGTGCGAATCAGTTGTTACGACCGAGCCCGCCGCGGCACCTGCCTAATGGCGAAACAAACACCGGCCGCTCCTCTCTCCTCCCACAGCCATAGCCCCCCCCCCCCCCCCCCGCAATTCCCTTCACCCATCCCCCACCCCACGCCATCTCTCTCTCTCTTCCGTCCTGAAAGAGACTTCAGTGTGCCACCAGATTTCTATCACATCGAGAAACACTTTTTTGGGTCAGCTAGGTCAGGCATTGCACGGAGCAGGTAACCGAATAAGATAATTATGTTTAATTAAGCTGCTACCCGTCACATTTATATCCACACATTTCGGGCATTGTCCGCTCATCTTCAGTCTTTTATGCATACAGACATATATGTTACTAAATGACAAAATGTGTTAACTAATCTAAATTAACACATAAATGCTAAATCTGGCCGCACTGGATTAGCCGAGCGGTCTAGGGCGCTGCAGTCATGCACTATGTGGCTGGTCCCGGCGGAGGTTCGAGTCCTCACTCGGCCATGGATGTTTGTGTTTGTCCTTAGGATAATTTAAGTAGTGTGTAAGCTTAGGGACTGATGACCTTAGCAGTTAAGTCCCGTAAGATTTCACACACGTTTGAACATTATTTTTGCAATATCTACAAGTCCGTGCCCTGTTCTGTTGATGGAGTGTCTGTAACCACTCCTCACCCTACCTTCCCTATCGTCCACATGCCCTTGCCTACTTCCCAAACCATCATCAGAGCGATTCACAAATTGCAGCTTTAAGATTTAAGTGTTCATTTGGAGCAGTTAAGACATTTAATAACATATTTTTTGTATTTATTGGTCAAAACGTGCGAAGACGAGCAGATGATGCTCGAAATGTATGCCATTATGTTGACTTAAACATAAAATGTAGAGGGTGAAGCAGATAAGTCATAACACCCCTTGTGTTTCCCCAACCGCAATAGATACAAAGATGCTGTTTGGACAGTGAATTGCAGGGACAGGGGCTACTTGAATACATCACATTTCAAGTTTGTGCTATTTTTTATTACAGAGATATGAGGCCGTCTTTGGTTTTTTAAACTGAACCCTATGTTAAATTTTAGCGTAACATGATGGGCTTTTCAAATATAAAACAAATACGAAATAGATGTGACCAATATGGGGCTCCTCGTTTACATTTGCATTTCTGTTACTTAAAATGTATTAACATGTTGTAGTATTTTAATGCTGTATGCTGTCTACTATTTTGGTATCACACTTGTCAAATAGCTGAATAATATTTGTGCGACATCATCAGCTAATTTTTGCGCAAAATATCGCAGTTTGTATTACTATCGTCGGTTAAATGGGCGTGTTTGTGTAATGACGGACTCGCGACGTCTACCATGTACTCTGCACAACAGGAAAGGTCGCATTGGGCAACGCTGCTTCGAAGGATGAACACGATACGAGAATATATCTGTGTCTCAAAAACTATTCGCCTAAATATTATGATATACACAGATTTGAAACCGTCTTTTTAAGCCCATCGTGTTACGCTACATTTTAACATAGGGTTCCATTTAAAAAACCAAAGATGGCCTCATATGTCTGTAACAAAAAATAGCACAAACATGAAATGTGATGTATTCAAGTAGCCCCTGTCCCTGCAATTCAGTGTCCAAACGGCATCTTTGTATCTATTGGGGAGACACAAGGGGTGTTATGACTTAGCTTTTTGACACTTACTCTACGTGCAGAGTTTTGAGGGCTTGAGTGAAAAAGAGAGGAAGCTGAGTTTCAGGCGGCGGCCATGAGGGAGAGAGGAGTGTCGGAGAGTATAACCGGGCAGTGGCCACGAGCAAGAAGAGATCAATTCGGACTCAGGGCGTGAAGGTGGATCCGGACTATAGAAGAAGGCAGAGGTCCACTGTTTGAGCAAAGGCGCACGCACTGGACACCTCATTCGAGACAGCTACAAGCATACGGTGAGCATTTCGGAGCATAGGCAGTAGTTATCTTCAAGGTGAATTTCACCAACTGAAGCTTTCTGTTACAACAGCGGCAGTTTTTGTCTGATTTAAGCATATTGTAGTAGCTTTCTGATTATCAGTTCAGAGTCATTGTTAAATGAATACATTACAGTGAGTTCCCACTACCCATAATTAAAGTCAGAGTTAGAGAAAATTTTCCACCCTCTTTCCACCTTTGTCAACAGTACATCGGTAGGCAATTCATTTTGATGAAGAGGAGCATGCGTGTAATCACATTGATCTGTGCCCCATGTCATTCACGTCCTTCGGAAATAAATAAGTCATTATCTTGAATTTAATATTTTTTCAATTAGATAGCATGCTTTTGGTAACTTTTATTAATTATATTAATCTGTGTGGGGAAAAATATAAATAATCTGGAACTATAATTCATTGCTCAAAGCGAGAGATTGTTGTCATTCGGTTTACCCTCTACTGCGTTTAATTTTACTGCAGTGTAACTGAGGGGTAGTTCTATGTCGCAGAAATCGTCAGATGCAGAAATTCAGTAGACATACCTGTCCACCAGACGACATATATATGGCAACAGTTAAGAACGATAATTCGAATTTGGCATTAACGCTTTGAACATGGGTGAAGCGTCAGCTACAGTTATTGCATGGACGTACTCCGACAATACCTAGGTGGGAGACTAGGAAGAGCTTTTTACGATCAACATCTCCACTAAATACATCAGCCAAGGAAGCCAGAGAAACTGTAGGCAGTCAAAAAAAATAATACCCAAGCAGGGGTAAGGCGAGCAGAATGTTCAACAGCCGGATACAACTTGGTCTTGACCACATGAAGATCGTGCAACAGGTTAGAATGGACGATGGCAAATCTAAGGACAACCTAGTGTTGTGGGGGGTACTTATAAGAGTCTACACTGTGTGAATGTGGAGAAGTACAGACAACAAAAGTTTTGTCTTAGTGTCAAATCTTCCTTAACTGAATGTCATGGTAGTCGTGTTCGCTATTCTTACCAAACGAGAGACAGTGAAATGAATGGGAAACTAAAGAACAAACTCCGTCCACACACTTGTCAGTAACGTTTTTACAACGAGCAGGGTGGGTTTCCAAGGCACAGCCTCATCATCATGGTTTCAGCTGTTATTGCAGGGGCTTCATTTCGATGTGAACACTACAGATTTTGGTTGTATATGACATCACAATGAAACAATTCCCACATGTTGTTTACACAGTGATCTGAACGTACATTATTTTTGGAAGCTGAAGGCGTTTCAATAACAACTGAAGCCCTGTCGATGAAGCTGTGACATCAAAAAGTACACTGGCGAAGTGAAAAAGCTTCTGGAAAGATAGTAGAAGGATTTTGTTGTTGCGTCTTTCACTTGTAAATCAAATTCTGTAACTTCATTTATTATTCAAATCCCAGTAACTCATTGAGAAAATGGTTCTTCTACAAAAAATCGTTTGCTTCCAAAATGACTTTAATTTCGTACAGTAGTGAATAATCACGGGAGACCATTTGAGGGCCGTTCTCCAATAAAGCAATTGCAAGAGTTGTGTTCTTACACTGCCTTCCGCCTTCCTCACAGCTGTTGCCTCTGCACAGTGTGCATCAGCTTTGTCACTGCCAGAAACAGACAGTATGAGGACTTTATAGGCCCAGATTAGATGAAGAAGCAAAGAACAGAAGAATACAAAAGCGAAAATTTGTGCACTGGCAATCAGCAGTTAAAAGTGTTATGTATACTTTAAAATATATCTAAATCTCAAAGATGGCTGACTAGATGAAAATTCGGAGGTCACAAGATCTGCAGTGGGCCATACAACGCAGAAACTGGAAAGTAAATGACACGAAGGCTGTAGAGTGGTCCGACGATGCGTGATGCTGTCTCTTTCCAAACGATGGAAGGCCTCCAGTGGATCGAGGGCCAAATGAAGCATTTAACCCCGCAGTCTGCGTTGAAGCGTAGCTCAGAACGACGGTATTTAGGTAATGTTTTCCTTTTATGACATGGATCAGCTCATTCAGTTTGTTATGAATATGAATCTGAATATTTATTCAAATGTTCTCGGTGACCAGTGTCTAACTCTCTCTTACATCTTCATAACGAGTATGCAGTGGACATTCCCGTGTTGACAATAGCCGTGTTCACAGGGCAGCAAGCATACATTCTGATTTCACGAACACTTAGGTACCCCACCTCACCTCCACCGCTGCTAAATCACCACAGATTTAATCTCATAGGAAATTTGTTGGTCTGTTTGCAAGAGGGTTAAAAAGTAACCACTTTACGAAATCTAATAATCAGAGAGTGGCTTCAGACGGATATGGCGTACCTGCAGAAACTTATGGATTACCTTCATCGTTGATTTGAGACCGTAATCTAGACTGGATGTACGCGTTATAAGCGTGATGCCTTCTGTGGTGACTAAATTTTCATCGTCGCGTTTAACAATTTCAGTTTATAGTCTTCTTGCTCGCTATACGTTACAAATACCAACTCAGCATCCGCATTGCTGTGCAGCGGTTCATAGACACATTCAACCCAGGGATCTAACTCGATACCTCTATTGAAGCAGTCAGCAACATTACCTCTAGGGCACTAAGACTAATGAAATACTGAATAAAAAAAGTGAAGTTTCAACCTCTCACGGAAGAGAAAATGCTGCTTTAATGCGTGAAATACATGGATCGCCCGGAATACGAGGCTCGCCCGGAAAGTAATGCACTGCATTTCATTTTCTTTCAACAATTATTTATTGAACACAAATGAAAGACTGATGTTTCTTCTGCTCTCCCTACTTGACGATGTAATCTCCTTCACGCTCTATGACCTTCTTCCAGATAGACGCAAGGGTGTGTATGCTCCTATCGTTACCACTACTAGTTCTGGTCACGAAGCTGTTTCTTCACTCTGCGAATCACCTCTTCGGCATACTCAAGATGTCGTTCATGAATGGCAGCCTTAAATGGCCCAAACAAGCGGAAGTCTGAGAATAACTTCTGTCAGGGCTGCGGGGTGACGTAACGCTGCCAAATCCTGTTTAGTGATTTGTTCCGAAGTCATCAAGCTCGTGTGAGACTGAGCGTTATTATATTGATTCAAACAATCACCTGAGTTGGTGTGGTGCCGAAGTCGCTGGAAGCGGTTCTTAAGTTTGGTAAATGTGTTCACATGTGCTTCAGAATTAATGGTGCTGCCTTTCCGCATCACATCGATGAGTATGGCACCCCCACAGTGCCAAAATACGCAGATAATAATCTTACTGGAGGATGCAACTGCTTTGAATATTTCTTCTGTGGAGAGTGACGATAGCACCATTCAGTCGATAGTCGTTCTGTTCAAAAATGGTTCAAATGGCTCTGAGCACTATGCGACTTAACTTCTGAGGTCATCAGTCGCCTAGAACTTAGAACTAAGTAAACCTAACTAACCTAAGGACATCACACACATCCATGCCCGAGGCAGGATTCGAACCTGCGACCGTAGCGGTCACGCGGTTCCAGACTGAAGCGCCTTTAACCGCACGGCTAGTCGTTCTGTTTTGGGCTCAAAATGGTGACCTCTGGTTTCATTACCTGTGACATTCCAGGATAAGAAAGCTTCCCTCTCGGCTTCAAAATTTTGCAGCTGCTCAGACGCAGTTATTTTCTGAGAGACAGTGCGGTACACATCGTGCACCAATTTTTGAGTTATCAGGAGCGCGGATGATTTCCTGTGCTGATTGACGGCTTCAGTGCCGACTGCAGAATCGTTATGCGTCGGTCCTCGCAAATGAACACATCAGAATCTTGCGACATGTGACAGCTATGGATAGCCTCCCCGAACGCTGCAAATCTAAGAGCTTTGCCGAACCGGACAAGGACGTCTTGCACGGTTCACGCGGCTCGCTCCGTCGGGGGTTCGACTTCTCCTTTGGACATAGGTGTGTGTGTGTGTGTGTGTGTGTGTTCGTCCTTAGCGTAAGTTCGTTTAAGTTACATTAATTAGTGTGTAAGCCTAGGAAGCGATGAACTCAGCAGTTTGCTCCCATAGAACATTAGCACAAATTTTCAAATTTTTCTGCCGAACGGCCTTCTCGTAATGGACTTGTCGTCAGCAACTAACCGTACCTACGGTGACTGCTGATGCTCCGAAAGGTGCACTCAAACGTATTTGAATATAATATATATAAAATTAATATATTTCCGAAAGTTTCTTTCTCCGCAGTGAGAAATTCAACGACGATACGCTGCTTGTAGCCGGGGCGCACGTGAATTACGGGCCATTGTGACGTTAACACAAGTAGGCTTGTCCGCCACACTTCGCTAATACTCGGCACGGACAAACGATACGTCACTGAAAAGGTACGCACTAAAGGTCTCCACTTTGTCGTGTGCTATCGAGAGCCTGCATGCATTTAAATGTTCAGTCATTATTAAACATCTGAAATAGTTACTAGCTCCCCGCAGGAGACGGCTGCTGGCACTTGTAAGACGTGTGGCTGTGAAGTACGCGCCATGGCTTGTATTTCTCGTTGACATCGGCTTGTGACGTACCTCCTTTACGGATACCATCACGAAACATTGCTGCAGCTACAATGTCTGTTGGTGGAAACGGAAGAGTCGTGCGAGAACTCCGGAAACTTTGGCATTTGTAGTATAGTCGTTAGTTGAACAAATATAAAATAAAAATTCATTAAATGGTTCAAATGGCACTAAGCACTATGGGAGTTAACATCTGAGGTCATCAGTCCCCGAGACTTAGAACTGCTTAAACTTAACTAACCTAAAGACATCACACACATCCATGCCCACGGAATGATTCGAAACTGCGACCGTAGCAGCAGCGCGGTTCCGGACTGAAGCGCCTAGAACCGCTCGGCCACAGCGGCCGGCAAAAAATAATTAAGATTAAAAAAAAAAGCAGTACATTGTTTAGTGTACTTCCGTCGCTACCCCAAGAGTTCATTTCCACTTTTGCTGCTCTTTCCTGCAGTCCACACGGAGTCTTGTAACGGGCGGTGGTTCGGGGCTGCTTTCCTCTCAAGCTTACGCCTTAAGGACGCACTACCTATCATGTCTTTGTACGCTGCCGCTCAGAGCGATGTCTCGGGCAAACGTGTCCCGGAGCCACTTCTTTGTAGACTGTGCGTGGCAGGGGCAGGAAAACAGCCCTGTTTTCTGTGCGTGGCAGGGCGCGCTGACCGTTGAGCCTCCTTTTGTGACTGGAAATGGACCGGCGGCCGGTCCCCCGTGTGCCGCCGTCGGTATTTATTTTGGCGCGGTGGCGGCTGCGGCGGCTGATTGTGGTGTCGGCGCCGTGTTTGCCCGCCCGCCACATTCCGGGCACGTCTGCAAACAGCGCTGGCCGCAGTGTCGCCCCGCAGCCCCGAATTAAACAGGTGTGCGCGTGGCTAACGGTGGCACCGCGCCGCGCCGCCCTGCGCCCCCGGCGTGGCCTCCGCTGTTTGCTGTGTCTACGCGCCTGTCCGCAGGCGCCCGGGTGAGGAGTTAGGCGGTCTAGGCGACCGAAACAGGTTCGCTATCCTTAACATCGGTTTGTTGAAGAATTCTCCAACATATTCTCAGTTCGAATATAATGAATTTCCCAGAGACAGAAGTTGCTGTCCATGCATCAGCACGGCTTCAGAAAGCATCGCTCCTGCCAAACGCAACTCGCCCTTTTTTTCACATGATATCTTGCGAACCGTGGATGAAGGGTATCAGACGAATGCCATATTCCTTGACATCTGGAAAGCGTTTGACTCGGTGCCCCACTGCAGACTCCTAACTAAGGTACAAGCATATGGGATTGGTTCCCAAATATGTGAGTGGCTCGAAGACTTCTTAAGTAATAGAACCCAGTAGGTTGTCCTCGATGGTGAGTGTTCATCGGAGGTGAGGGTATCATCTGGAGTGCCCCAGGGAAGTGTGATAGGTCCGCTGTTGTTTTATATCTACATAAATGATCTTTTGGATAGGGTGGATAGCAATGTGCGGTTGTTTGCTGATGATGCTGTGGTGTACGGGAAGGTGTCGTAATTGAGTGACTGTAGGAGGATTCAAGATGACTTGGACAGGATTTGTGATTGGTGTAAAGAATGGCAGCTAACTCTAAATATAGATAAATGTAAATTAATGCAGATGAATAGGAAAAAGAATCCCGTAATTTTTGAATACTCCATTAGTAGTGTGGCGCTTGACACAGCCACATCGATTAAATATTTGGGCGTATCATTACAGAGCGATATGAAGTGGGACAAGCATGTAATGGCAGTTGTGGGGAAGGCGGATAGTCGTCTTCGGTTCATTGGTAGTATTTTGCGAAGATATGGTTCATCTGTAAAGGAGACCGCTGATAAACCACTAATACGACCTATTCTTGAGTAGTGCTCGAGCGTTTAGGATTCCTATCAGGTCGGATTGAGGGATGCTTCAGGAACTCGGGTGGGAGCCTCTAGATGAAAGGAGGCGTTCTTTTCGTGAATCACTACTGAGGAAATTTAGAGAACCAGCATTTGAGGCTGACTGCAGCACAGTTTTACTGGCGCCAACTTATATTTCGCGGAAAGACCACAAAGATAAGAGAGATTAGGGCTCGTTCAGAGGCATATAGGCAGTCATTTTTCCCTCGTTCTGCTTGGGAGTGGAACACGGAGAGAAGATGCTAGTTGTGGTACGAGGTACCCTCTGCCACGCACCGTATGGTGGATTGCAGAGTATGTATGTAGATGTAGATGTAGGGCGACACGCCCGTCTTAGAAACGTTTTATTTTGCTCTCCGTTATGGTGCTGTGCACGCAAGAAGGACCGTAGCTGGATGATGCGTGGTGGCGAGGGGCAGTGTACAGCATGACGCTCCAGGCACTGTATCTTTATTCAGATACGCCTGCCTCCCCATAAATTCCGAATGTGCGGAGAAAATTTAGTCTTGGATGTAAGGTGATGACGTTTAGCCACGGTAATGTTTGTTACGGAAAAGCACGATACATTTTACGTTAAGAACGAAAGAAATAGTGCACTCAGCAATTTTTTACTTTTTTTTAATAAGGATAGACATATACAGAATTAGTGGTCTACTGTTGTGCTTTCTCCAGCGTTGCCATTTACCAAAATAGGAATCGTCTGGAACACAGACTGCACAGTGGTTATGCCGCAAGGTATCCTCTATCCGCATCTGGGCAGGATGCATTACACATCTGCAACTTTACTTACACACCAAACTTACGCAGATACGTATTTGATCCTGTTGCCTTAAGACTTCCGGAACTAAAATGAATGATAATGCAGAGCCCTTTCTCACAAAGCTACAACAAAGCACTGTCGTCAAAAAGGCACGTTTCACCAGGCGAAGGAATTGCCCGACTGCGACGGAAATCCGTAGAAACTGGATTATTTATTCAACAAAAAGAGCTTCACAAACTGAGCAAGTCAGTAATACGTTGTTCCACCTCTGGTCCTTATGCTGTCAGTCACTGGACTTGGAACTGATTGACAGAGTTGTTGGATGTCCTTCTGAGGGATATAAAAAGTGATCAAAAAGTCAGTACAAATTTGAAAACTTAACCACGGAATAATGTAGATAGAGTGGTAAAAATTGACATACATGCTTGGAATGACAAAAAAAAAAAAAAACAAAGTTCACAAGATGTCCGACAGATGGCGCTGCACAGCAAAACGTCAGCAACTGCTACCATGACGGGTGAGAGGTACGCCGCTATGTATCATCCCACAGCCTGGCTGATAAACAGCTGCTGGAACGTACGATGTTTATGCAGGATGGCGCTCCACCCCATATTGCTAGACGCGTGAGAGATCTCTAGTGCGCGTCGTTTGGTGATGATCGTGTGCTCAGCCGCCACTTTCGTCATGCTTGGCCTCCCAGGTCCCCAGACCTCAGCCCGTGCGATTATTGGTTTTGGGGTTACCTGAAGCCGCAAGTGTATCGTGATCGACCGACATCTCTAGGGATGCTGAAAGACAAGATCCGACACCAATGCCTCATCATAACTCCGGACATGCTTTACAGTGCTGTTCACAACATTATCCCTCGACTACAGCTATTGTTGAGGAATGATGGTGGACATATTGAGCATTTCCTGTAACGAACTTCATCTTAGCTTTGTCTTACTTTGTTATGCTAAGTATTGTTATTCTGATTACATGAAGCGACATCTATCGGACACTTTTGAACTTTTGTATTTTTTTGGTTCTAATAAAACCCCATGCCATTCCAAGCATGTGTGTCAGTTTCTACTTCTCTATCTACATTATTCCGTAATTTATTCAGTTTTCAAATTTATACTGACCTTTTGTTAACCCGGTAGTTCCAAATTCTGTCCAACTTGCACGTTACATCGTCAAAATCCCCAGATGTTTGAGGGCCCTGCCCATAATGCTACAAAAATTCTCAATTAGGGAGAGATGCAGCGATCTTCTTGGTCAAGATGATGTTTGGAAGTACGAAGACAAGCAGTAGCCGTGTGCCGACGGGCATTATCTTACTGAACTATAGGATCAGGATTGCTTGCCACGAAGGCAACAAAACGTGAATTCGAATATCGTCGCAGTACTGTACGGGTGCCGCAGATGATAACCAAAAGGGCAATGCCATCAAAAGAAACTTGCTCGACTGGCCATCGATAGGAACTGGCCATTTACGACTGATACTGGCACGTGATTTCACGTTACGTCTGCCATATGCTAGATTACGTCAAACGTAGCAAGTCGCAATGGTTGCGTGCCATTCTCTAGGCAGCTGATGAGCAGACATTCTCTGTTTCCGGGAAGGTCAGGTCTCCACAGGGTATATGCGGTCTTCAAATGGGTCAAATGGCTCTGAGCACTATGGGACTCAACTGCTGAGGTCATTAGTCCCCTAGAACCTAGAACTAGTTAAACCTAACTAACCTAAGGACATCACAAACATCCATGCCCGAGGCAGGAATCGAACCTGCGACCGTAGCGGTCTTATAGTTCCAGACTGCAGCGCCTTTAACCGCACGGCCACTTCGGTCGGCAGTATATGCGGTCTTGTCTTATTCTGTTGAATGATAGCGTCACAGAGACCTCCAAGATACGACACAACGTCAGAAATGTAATATCTGCTTCACACATTACCGGATATGCGTGTTGTTTACACAGTATCACTCCATGCCGTCATGGCAGATGCTAGGCCCGTATAACAATGACGAACTGAATCTGGCAACTTTACTTCTTTTTTAAAACTTTGCAGACGAATACATCCATCGCGATGCTGTACCCCGAAGCGGCTTACGACTGAAAAGGCGCTGTGGTGTCACATTTGTGCTAGTGTTGTCGTTAGTTGGTACACATCAGACAGATGCCGCGTCTAGGGAACCCGCTATGATGGCAACAAGTGCCGCTCCAAACTTCGTCCCACTGGCGGTGTAAATACTCCTCTTGCTGCGAAAAATTCCGTTTGTAAACACAAGGTACGCGACGTAGTTGTATTATTCTCTAAGGTCAAATGAATAATATACTAGGTGGTTATAGTCGATGTGCAGGTTCTGACGGGGGTCCAATGTGGTCTTTTACTATCGTATGACAGCGGAACTTGGCAGATACACGAACGTTTTAATGCGAAACCGATTTACGCTGGAAAAAAATTGTCCCAGTTTTGGCCACCAGGTGCAAATCTGGCACTGTTAAGCATCTCGTCAACGCCTCAGGTGCTCACACTGAACAAACTGTGTAAGTGGCAGTTAATAATGAAACCAATATTACGCCTTTTTTCACTTGTTTGAACTTTTCTGCATACGTCTCGTTCCTGATCCTATACATACGGAACATTTCTGAACGTCTTTCTTGCGTTCACAGTGCCAGATTTGCTCCTCTTGCCCAAAATTGGATCTAACTCTTTGGAGTTTAAATCGGTTCCGTATTAACGCATTGGAATATCTACCAAGTTTCGCTGCCATACGATAATTACAACCAACACTGGACCTCTGAGGTTAGCTGCATTTTACGTATAACCATCCAGTGCATGTCCTTTCGGGCGCTAGTCGAGTTGAATATGGTTTCGCTGAACTCATTAGTTCCATATTCGCATGACAGCTCTTGGTAGGACATGATCCTGATTCATACATATTAATATCTATCGTTAGTCTAATTAGGCATTCTTGTGTCAATCAATATAATAAAGCAGAAGGCAGTGCTAAGGCTAACCTAACATTCCTTGACATACACACTAAACTCTTTCTTTATATCCGTACAACACAGTAATCTAACCTTGCAAGTTACCAGTACATTAACTTGAAAATCAGACAAACAAATGGCCAATGAGACAGTAATTTATCCCTCTGAACAACACGTATCTTAAATGAACTAGATGCAACAGTTTAATGGGATCAGCCAGCAACACACATGAAACTAGCAGCAACATTAAACTAGATGAGCCTGAAACGATTCTGATTTAATTCAGGGGGTCTGTTAATGATCATACTCTGTAACACCACTGCTTAATATAGAGTCTCTATAACTGTGCAGGTGCCGCTACATATTTTACCTTCTATTACGAGGTGTTACTCGATCTTCTCACAAACAAACAATATTTAAAAAAAAAGGTTCAAATGGCTCTGAACACTATGGGACTTAACTGCTGTGGTCATCAGTCCCGGCCGGCCGAGTGGCCGAGCGGTTCTAGGCGCTACAGTTTGGAGCCGCGCGTCCGCTACGGTCGCAGGTTCGAATCCTGCTTCGGGCATGGATGTGTGTGATGTCCTTAGTTTGGTTAGGTTTAAGTAGTTCTAAGTTCTAAGGGACTGATGACCTCAGATGCTAAGTCCCATAGTGCTCAGAGCCATTTGAACCATTTTTCATCAGTCCCCTAGAACTTAGAACTACTTAAACCTAACTAACCGAAGGACAACACACACATCCCTGCCCGAGGCAGGACTCGAACCTGCGACCGTAGCGGTCGCGCGGTTCCATACTGTAGCGCCTAGAACCGTTCGGCCTCTCTGGCCGGCCAAACAATATTAAAATGCGGTTTGTGAACGAAAAATCAACTGTGTGATCTTTCCTTACACTTGAAATGTAGATGGCAGTACACTTTCCTAAAGTGCGACTGTGTTGAAATACTAAGTACCTACATATCCAAGCATGTAATAAGTACACTTCACGCCAATCTGACGTTTCTTAGATGTTCCTTATCTCGTTGTCAACGGGATATTAAACTCTAATCTTCTTCGCTTCGTTATGTATGTTTTAGTGTGCATTTGTGTTTATTCCAGTAATAGCATCGGAATCATTTCATGTACTCTCGTATATATTATTTCAAAAGTAATCGTCTTAGCTGATAAAATTTATCCCACTGTGAGAAAAGATGGTTAATGCCTGCATAAAAAAATACTCGCGGTTTCCTAGGGGACCAAGAATGTGTCAAGGTAAGAACATCTTCGTCCGAAGCAAATCGGCCCACCCATACGAACAGGAAGTCAGTGACGTCAACACCACTTGAGTGATGATCAGTTTTTATTTTAAATTTTTTTTTAATTCTCAGTGAAACTCTACCTTGGAATTGTATATTGTGCCTGTGACAACTATCATGTATTTTTGACGTACATGGTACACGATTGAACTTCCTCTGGATCCTACATCTGTTTTTATTACTTTCAGGAAGACCGCGCTGAAATAGAACTATGACAGTTTAATTACCATTTCCTGAAGCATTTTCAAGCTCTTTGATTCACCAGAACGAACGCTTCAACCTCCTCCTGTTTTCCTTCACACTAAATGCTCTCCTTTTACCCTAAAAGGTATGTTGCATCCATTATGAAAATATACTTTCTTTATTTTACGCTGTGTTCTCATGCGACTATTTTTCTGAAAGTAAACCGTTGCAAACTGGTTTGTCTGACTCTATATATTGCCTTCATTTACAAATGCAATGTGATGTTCTCTGGTGTGTGAATAAAGTACAGAAGCAGAACGGCTATGTAGTATATTTTACCACAAATGTGATTATGGACGTATCTGAATAATTCCATTCCCAGTCATGAGAACATCGATTATATCTATCGGTCTTCGTTATCAAAAAAGATGTATTTCCAGGTGTTCTAAAATTTCTTTGAACCAATGAACGATAAGAGGGTGTAAATTTAATACTTACAGTTAAAACTAAGAGAAAAAATGTAAGGAGAATCCCGAAAAGAACAACGACGAATTATAAAATTCGAAGTGTGTTTATCTGGCCAAAGAGAGACAAAAAATTTGAGTAAACTGGTAAGCACGATGCCAACAAATAGGGTATCATGTGAGCACCAATGAGCTCACACAACGTAAGGTGTCCTTCTTACATCGAAAGTGTTAAAGCAGTTTGAGAAACTAATACACAGAATTGTGGACGCCAGATGACACCAAGATCTAGTATGCATAGTTCGTTAAATGTCATCAATTGTTTCTGCTATCAACACATCACTGTCGCTTCACAATAACATGCAATGGAAGTGCGAATATCCAGTTTTCTTGCCTCAAACACTTTATTTAAATTTACTTTAGTTACTTAAACCGAATACTGGAATGACTCCATTAGTATGACCGTTTCCCTGCCCATCGCTGCCTATCACATCTTGTACTCAAATAGTTTCGACGATGACGGGATGTTGCCAAGACACGTGGAGCAGTAGTTATCGCAATGGACTCGCTTCCAAACGATCGGAGTTCGGACCTCCTTTCCACTATTCGGATTTATATTTCTAGTAGCTCTTATAAATCTCATTGGTTCCTTTGGAAACACAACTCGGATGCGCCAGTGTCACAGTGAGACGCAATTTGACGTTTCATGTTTCACATCATACATGTCTGACAAAAGAAACGTTGCCACTTTTTTATCATGTAACTCATGAGTGCCTTATTATAACGTGCGTGCAAGCGCGCGTGCGTGCTTGTGTATGAGTGTATGAGTGTAAGAGAGAGAGAGAGAGAGAGAGAGAGAGAGAGAGAGAGAGAGAGAGAGAGATAGAGATAGGGAGAGACAAGATCTTAATGAGTGGCAGCAAAGTGGAGACAAAAGTTGTGCGCGCAGTGGAGCTCAGCGGGAGGTGTATTTGCATTACCTGGGATGGTAGTTAATTACATTCTTGTTAAAAATTGTTGAAATGGCTCTAAGCACTATGGGACTTAACATCTGAGGTCATCAGTCCCCCAGAACTTACAACTACTTAAACCTAACTAACCTAAGAACATCACACACATCCATGCCCGAGGCAGGAATTGAACCTGCGACAGTAGCAGCAGCTCGGTTCCGGACTGAAGCGCCTAGAACCGCTCGGTCACAGCGGCCGGCTCAGTTACAAATGGTAAGAACTGAAATGTAGGTTAACTGTATTCTAACGAGCAACAATGACCAAAACAGAACAGAAGCAAAACACGTACTTTCACAAGTGAAACAACAGATTCTCTTAACACAATCACTGGCGACATAGTTGACGTGTGCTCAGAGCCATTTGAACCATTTGAGCAATGTTGTATTTGACGCTTGGTATAATTTATATTATTAGCCAGATGGGTTAAAATTTGACGAATTTCAGTAGAAATGAGGTTAAAATCTTCTGGGTTATTAGTGCGCGTCATGTTTCTTCTAAGATGTTCGACGTTTCGACCCCTCTGCTGGGGTCTTTCTCAGGATCTTTTGGTGTCCACTACTACTGGAACACTGTCAGAGACGAGTGTCGCGTCCACTTACAAAGGGGGAGTTTTCTGGCGTTCGTGCTGGAGAAGTGATAGTATTGGTTAAAATTCATATGGCTACCATTGGTGGGCCATAGTCATAGGCTAACATTCCCGCTCTGATTGGTAGCTTATCTCCTGTGGATACCATTGGCGGTCCATCGTCATTGGCTAGAAAGGCACAGGTGACTTGCAGCACTTTGTTTATGCCGCTCACACACCGCGGCCGCGTATTTACTTCCTTGATGGCGGGAAGCCGGAAGCCTATAGCCGCCCTCTCTAATGAAATTAGATGCATTCTTAGAAATTTCAACCACTTTTCGGACCTTTCTTCTATAAATGTTTGTTTCTTTTGCCAGTACACGTACGTTATTAAAACCGATGTCAGAGCTGCAGTTCTCGTAATGTTCCGTTGCTGCCGATTTTGCACTTTGTTTTAGCCGCTTGTGCCGCTCGTGTTCCTTAATGTGTTCTTTAACAGTTCTTCCCGTTTCGCCTATATACACTTTGCTGCAGCAGTAGATGGTTCAAATGGTTCAAATGGCTCTGAGCACTATGCCACTTAACTTCTGAGGTCATCAGTCCCCTAGAACTTAGAACTAATTAAACCTAACTAACCTAAGGACATCACACACATCCATGCCCGAGGCAGGATTCGAACCTGCGACCGTAGCGGTCGCGTGGTTTCAGACTGTAGCGCCTAGAACCGCTCGGCGACTCCAGCCGGCTCTAGATGGAGAATCGATGCTAAATATTTAGTCATTGCTAATGATTACGCTGTGATCACCAGGATAAAAGAGGAAACAAAGTATCCATGCCACTAATACAAGCGATAGGGCAGAGGCAAACCAGAAAATGCAAGGAAAAGTATAACATAGAAAACCTGCATCAAAACAGCAAGGAAGAGCCACTGAGTGTGCTCCCTGCCGCCGTTGGATAAGCAGCTGCAGCAGCAAGTCGTATACTCCTAGCTCACTCATTTGTTACATAGTTTAATTCTTAATTTCTTTGCGTGTTTTTGGTACTTGCATTGTTTAATTCATAAATTTCGAGCGTATTATAGTATTTGAGAGTTGTAGCATCGCGTTTTAGTACCTGAATAGTGTAAATTCGCGTAGTCGTTTGTCTACTGTTTTGTTTTGAACGGCCAGTGTCGGTTGGTCGCAGTTAGTGTGCTCCCTGCCGCCGTTGGATAAGCAGCTGAGCAGCAAGTCGTATACTCCTAGCTCACTCATTTGTTACATAGTTTAACTCTTAGTTTCTTTGCGTGTTTTTGGTTCTTGCATTGTTTAATTCATAAATTTCGGGCGTATTATAGTATTTGAGAGTGTAGCATCGTGTTTTAGTACCTGAATAGTGTAATTTCGCTTAGTCTCCTTCCGCCGCCGAGCAGTGTCAGCAGTGCGCAAGTAGCAGCATTACTGCATTTACTAGGCAATCTTGTATTTTAATAACCGTTTAAATTTTGTCGATTTGTTTGCGCTCTCTGTAGATTAGTTCAGACGTTCTTAGCAAAACAGTTTTTAGCATGGATAGGGACTGCAACTGCTGTGTTCGGATGCAGGCTGAGTTGGCATCCCTTCGCTCCCAGCTTCAGGCAGTGTTGGCTTCGGTCACACAGCTTGAGGCTGTTGCCAATGGGCATCACTGTGGGGGTCGGGATGGGGGTTTGTCGGGGACGGCCAGCTCGTCCCACGCATCCCCTGATCGGACTACGACTGTGGTTGCTCGGGATACTGCCCGCATTGAGGCTGATCCCTCACCTGTGGTAGAGTGGGAGGTCGTTTCAAGGTGTGGCAGGGGGCGAAAGACATTCCGGAGGGCTGAACGGAAAGCCTCTCCAGTTTGTCTGACGAACCGGTTTCAGGCTCTGTCTCAGGCTGATACTGATCTTCGGCCTGACATGGCTGCTTGTCCTGTTCCAGAGGTTGCCCCTCAGTCTGCAAGATCCGGGCAGTCGCAGAGGGTGGGCTTACTGGTAGTTGGGAGCTCCAACGTCAGGCGCGTAATGGGGCCCCTTAGGGAAATGGCAGCAAGAGAGGGGAAGAAAACCAATGTGCACTCCGTGTGCATACCGGGGGGAGTCATTCCAGATGTGGAAAGGGTCCTTCCGGATGCCATGAAGAGTACAGGGTGCACCCATCTGCAGGTGGTCGCTCATGTCGGCACCAATGATGTGTGTCGCTATGGATCGGAGGAAATCCTCTCTGGCTTCCGGCGGCTATCTGATTTGGTGAAGACTGCCAGTCTCGCTAGCGGGATGAAAGCAGAGCTCACCATCTGCAGCATCGTCGACAGGACTGACTGCGGACCTTTGGTACAGAGCCGAGTGGAGGGTCTGAATCAGAGGCTGAGACGGTTCTGTGACCGTGTGGGCTGCAGATTCCTCGACTTGCGCCATAGGGTGGTGGGGTTTCGGGTTCCGCTGGATAGGTCAGGAGTCCACTACACACAACAAGCGGCTACACGGGTAGCAGGGGTTGTGTGGCGTGGGCTGGGCGGTTTTTTAGGTTAGATGGCCTTGGGCAAGTACAGAAAGGGCAACAGCCTCAACGGGTGCGGGGCAAAGTCAGGACATGCGGGGACCAAGCAGCAATCGGTATTGTAATTGTCAACTGTCGAAGCTGCGTTGGTAAAGTACCGGAACTTCAAGCGCTGATAGAAAGCACCGAAGCTGAAATCGTTATAGGTACAGAAAGCTGGCTTAAGCCAGAGATAAATTCTGCCGAAATTTTTACAAAGGTACACACGGTGTTTAGAAAGGATAGATTGCATGCAACCGGTGGTGGAGTGTTCATCGCAGTTAGTAGTAGTTTATCCTGTAGTGAAGTAGAAGTGGATAGTTCCTGTGAATTATTATGGGTGGAGGTTACACTAAACAACCGAACTAGGTTAATAATTGGCTCCTTTTACCGACCTCCCGACTCAGCAGCATTAGTGGCAGAACAACTGAGAGAAAATTTGGAATACATTTCACATAAATTTTCTCAGCATGTTATAGTCTTAGGTGGAGATTTCAATTTACCAGATATAGACTGGGACACTCAGATGTTTAGGACGGGTGGTAGGGACAGAGCATCGAGTGACATTATACTGAGTGCACTATCCGAAAATTACCTCGAGCAATTAAACAGAGAACCGACTCGTGGAGATAACATCTTGGACCTACTGATAACAAACAGACCCGAACTTTTCGAATCTGTATGTACAGAACAGGGAATCAGTGATCATAAGGCCGTTGCAGCATCCCTGAATATGGAAGTTAATAGGAATATAAAAAAAGGGAGGAAGGTTTATCTGTTTAGCAAGAGTAATAGAAGGCAGATTTCAGACTACCTAACAGATCAAAACGAAAATTTCTGTTCCGACACTGACAATGTTGAGTGTTTATGGAAAAAGTTCAAGGCAATCGTAAAATGCGTTTTAGACAGGTACGTGCCGAGTAAAACTGTGAGGGACGGGAAAAACCCACCGTGGTACAACAACAAAGTTAGGAAACTACTGCGAAAGCAAAGAGAGCTCCACTCCAAGTTTAAACGCAGCCAAAACCTCTCAGACAAACTGAAGCTAAACGATGTCAAAGTTAGCGTAAGGAGGGCTATGCGTGAAGCGTTCATTGAATTCGAAAGTAAAATTCTATGTACCGACTTGACAGAAAATCCTAGGAAGTTCTGGTCTTACGTTAAATCAGTAAGTGGCTCGAAACAGCATATCCAGACACTACGGGATGATGATGGCATTGAAACAGAGGATGACACGCGTAAAGCTGAAATACTAAACACCTTTTTCCAAAGCTGTTTCACAGAGGAAGACCGCACTGCAGTTCCTTCTCTAAATCCTCGCACAAACGAAAAAATGGCTGACATCGAAATAAGTGTCCAAGGAATAGAAAAGCAACTGGAATCACTCAATAGAGGAAAGTCCACTGGACCTGACGGGATACCAATTCGATTCTACACAGAGTACGCGAAAGAACTTGCCCCCCTTCTAACAGCCGTGTACCGCAAGTCTCTAGAGGAACGGAGGGTTCCAAATGATTGGAAAAGAGCACAGATAGTCCCAGTCTTCAAGAAGGGTCGTCGAGCAGATGCGCAAAACTATAGACCTATATCTTTTACGTCGATCTCTTGTAGAATTTTAGAACATGTTTTTTGCTCGCGTATCATGTCATTTCTGGAAACCCAGAATCTACTATGTAGGAATCAACATGGATTCCGGAAACAGCGATCGTGTGAGACCCAACTCGCCTTATTTGTTCATGAGACCCAGAAAATATTAGATACAGGCTCCCAGGTAGATGCTATTTTTCTTGACTTCCGGAAGGCGTTCGATACAGTTCCGCACTGTCGCCTGATAAACAAAGTAAGAGCCTACGGAATATCAGACCAGCTGTGTGGCTGGATTGAAGAGTTTTTAGCAAACAGAACACAGCATGTTGTTATCAATGGAGAGACGTCTACAGACGTTAAAGTAACCTCTGGCGTGCCACAGGGGAGTGTTATGGGACCATTGCTTTTCACAATATATATAAATGACTTAGTAGATAGTGTCGGAAGTTCCATGCGGCTTTTCGCGGATGATGCTGTAGTATACAGAGAAGTTGCTGCATTAGAAAATTGTAGCGAAATACAGGAAGATCTGCAGCGGATAGGCACTTGGTGCAGGGAGTGGCAACTGACCCTTAACATAGACAAATGTAATATATTGCGAATACATAGAAAGAAGGATCCTTTATTGTATGATTATATGATAGCGGAACAAACACTGGTAGCAGTTACTTCTGTAAAATATCTGGGAGTATGCGTACGGAACGATTTGAAGTGGAATGATCATATAAAACTAATTGTTGGTAAGGCGGGTACCAGGTTGAGATTCATTGGGAGAGTGCTTAGAAAATGTAGTCCATCAACAAAGGAGGTGGCTTACAAAACACTCGTTCGACCTATACTTGAGTGTTGCTCATCAGTGTGGGATCCGTACCAGGTCGGGTTGACGGAGGAGATAGAGAAGATCCAAAGAAGAGCGGCGCGTTTCGTCACTGGGTTATTTGGTAACCGTGATAGCGTTACGGAGATGTTTAATAAACTCAAGTGGCAGACTCTGCAAGAGAGGCGCTCTGCATCGCGGTGTAGCTTGCTCGCCAGGTTTCGAGAGGGTGCGTTTCTGGATGAGGTATCGAATATATTGCTTCCCCCTACTTATACTTCCCGAGGAGATCACGAATGTAAAATTAGAGAGATTAGAGCGCGCACGGAGGCTTTCAGACAGTCGTTCTTCCCGCGAACCATACGCGACTGGAACAGGAAAGGGAGGTAATGACAGTGGCACGTAAAGTGCCCTCCGCCACACACCGTTGGGTGGCTTGCGGAGTATCAATGTAGATGTAGATGTAGATGTAATGTTGGAATAAGTGACGACTTTGTGAGTATCATACTTCAGATATTTGGGAAGCTCATACTGCCATAACGGCTGGCTAGTAGTGCAAAACTAACCCGTGGAACTTCAGAATGTTCCAGAACCACAGTGAACTACGAGGGACGATCAAAACTTTTCTATCTGAGGGGCTGCTGCAGCGTATATGCAACGTAGCGCGACCCCGATGCCTGTATGTTAACTGCCGACATGTAGGGACGGTATCAGTATGGTGTCCGTGTCTCTCCGACGTGCGTGCAGTAAATGCGGAAAAGTGAATTATGGAGATGTTATCACGAAATGCGTCCAAACAGGACCACCGTACTGTTATTCTTTTCTTGGCTACCGAAGGACAAAAATTGCGGGACATCCAGCGGAGAATGAAGACTGTGTGTGGGGCAACGAGTCTGTCGAAGCCCGCCGTCGTGGCATAGTGTGTCATGGTGCGTAGACACAAGAAGCCTGTCAGTCGGAGAGGCCTACGCAGATTCAAGTGGTAGACGCTCGAGCACCCGCCCTATAGTACTGATCTCTCCCATGCGAATATCACGCCTTCGGTCCCTTAAAAGAGGCCTTGAAGGTTCGACGACTCTTGTCGGATAAGGATGTGCAGCAGGCGTTTACGGAGTTCTTCACACCGCAAGATGTAACACCTATTTTCGACTTATTTTGTATCTATATCGATGTTTCTATGACAGCTTGTAGTACTGCTTACGTAGAATTTTGTATCTGTCATGGAAAGTCTTTGACTGTGTACACATATTTCAGTTATGTGTACTTTTGAACGATGTTGTTTTAATTATGCTTGTGGATTTAAATAACTACTGGAATGATTGTTATATAATATACTATAAATGACTTGGCCCATAGTTAGGGAATGTAAAAGATGTGGGGAAGCCGCGCAGCTACAGAAGTAGCCGGGCAGACTGGATAAGGTCTGGTTGGCGCGCAAGTGGAAGCTCGTCGTTTATGACGGGTAAGGAGTTTGGGCTGAGCAGCGCTGTGGTTAACATCTCGCTACCAGTAGCCGATCACTGTGGCTCATATTCTTGGAGTTTTGAGGCCAGAAGAACTTAATAGCCTCTGATGCTGTATTTGGTGATAATATTATCATGGCATGGTTTTTGGCCTTATAAGATTATAAATCCGACGCCAAGAAAATCTGTAACAGTGCGAGGCCAATAGTATTGCCATGACTGCGTCGCCGCCATGTTAACAGCGACTGTAAATTACGCCACCAGTACCATCAGCCTTTCACTAAATTGTGTATTTCTGGCATCCTCTAAATAGACCATGCATTTGTGAAATTTGGTTGATTTTATAAATAATCGCAGTGTTGCTAAAAACTCTATCTTACTCGTAGACCCGTGATTAACCTAAATCACGGACCTGGGCAGGAATCCTATTCTAGTGAATTTCATTCCGAATGTCCTAATTAATTATGGAAAGACTTATTCGGCAGTTGTAAAAATAGTTATGATTGCTTTCTAATTTGTGGAATTACAGTATTTAAAAGCCAGTGTTATAGTTTGAGAAATATTCCACTTCCAGTGCATTTTTAGACCAATCTGCAGTCATTTCCTTATATAATTTGCCTTACTTGAAACGCTGCCTGAAATTAGTAAAGTTAACTTGAAATGAAAAATATTATTAATTGTTGCAATTATGAGCATTGATCAGAATTACTATGTTTATCAGTGTTCATTTCAAGAAAAAGTCTTTGAACTTAAATTTAATGTTGTGTTGGCATTTCCACAGCCAAATATATTTTGAGTAGGTTAAAAGACTGCTTATCAAACCAAATTTCTTATTTAAAGAGTTATAGTTTGTTGTGCTTTACATAATTAATAATGTAGCAAAGGCAGTGTAATTAGATTTGCATTGTGTTTGATTGCTTCAAATCGAGTTTAAGAAAGAAATATTTACTGTGTTAGCCGTTTTAATGCAAGTTAGTTAATGCACAGTTATAGAGACTCTGTATTAAGCAGTGGTGTTACAGAGTATGATCATTAACAGACCCCCTGATTTAAATCAGAATCATTTCAGGCTCATCTAGTTTAGTGTTGCTGCTAGTTTCATGTGTGTTGGTGGTTGATCCCATTAAACTGTTGCATCTAGTTCATTTAAGATACGTGTTGTTCAGAGGGATAAATTACTGTCTCATTGGCCATTTGTTTGTCTGACTTTCAAGTTAATGTACTAGTAACTTGCAAGGTTAGATTACTGTGTTGTAGTGTGAACGGATTTAAAGAAAGAGTTTAGTGTGTATGTCAAGAAACGTTAGGTTAGCCTTAGCACTGCCTTCTGCTTTATTATATTGATTGACACAAGAATGCCTAATTAGACTAGCGACAGATATTAATATGTAATGTTACAACTTGATTTTGTGTTGGGAGAACGTCTGTTCCTGAACCACCTGTTTATTGTTACTTTGCTGGAGTGTTTCGGAAACGAATGCCAGTTTGATTGTTCCGTTTCCGTTAGGTTATCTCAGGGTCACAACTTCTCCAAAAATCCTCGCAGAGGAATAACGTTAGCATCGATTGCCGTCAAAGGTAAACGATGTTACCATTACAAGGACACACTGTTTTAACAAACCTGGTGTGTCGGCGGCCTCCATGCTCACGGCGATTTTGTCTGATTGACATAACGTTTCTAGACTTAATTGACTGCATGGCCTTCTAACGGAAACTTTTTGATCACCTCTTACACTACAGCAAAGAAGTAATATGGCGCAATGCGAATTTGTGAAATTACAAGATGATTCATTTAACAGAAGTACTAAAAGCATCGGAGACCATAATGTTTGAGAGATGCTCTGAAACTTCAGAAACTGAGAAATAGGAGCAGAAATCTTTTATGAAAATATATTGCCCTACACTAGAAAATGGAATTTGGATGGAGAACGTTTGACCTTAATACGAAAATAGACAAGTTCAGTGACACTGTGCACAAATCACCCTTGAAATACCATGGCCACATTTGTACAATTGGCGGCACCACTAGGCAGAAGACTATTCACCATTATTGTACATACTGAAAATAACGCTGAAACAAATTTAAAAACATTGAGGTATTGAAATTCTGATAAAACTGATTGACGTTCCAATTTGCCGCGTTATCTGTTTTATTGTAGCCGCTCAAGAGACAGCTACAATAGATTTTGTAACACACATGTGTATCTTCAGGTGTATTTAAGGTCTAATATACCACGTTGTCTGAATGGGTTAACGCGTGTTCCAAGGCGCAATGAGGAGCACAGCTGCCACAGCCGCCAACGGAAGTCAGACTTGAAGAAACCAGTTATCGTTGATAACGACGCCCGTATTGTAACGTGAAATTGTCTAGACTGCTAGACACACGAATGCTGAGAAGATATGGGAGAATACACCAGTGCCTACGGCTCCAATTCTGGCAACACATATGTAGTAGGGGAGCCGTAGACGCTGGTGTATTATCCCGTATCATCTCAGCATTCTGGTGTTTAGCAGTCTAGACAATTTCATGTTACAAAACAGACCTACGTTGGTGATTGCTTCAGTAGTGCTCCTTATTGCACATTGGAACACGTATTAAGGCTATTAGATAACACGGAGTACTTGAGGATGTAGCTGCAGTGTAGGAAACCGGATGTAGCAGTCTCTGAGCGGCTACAATGAAAGAGCTAACGCAGCAAATTTAGCTCCCAATCAGATATGGAGGAAATTCAACATTTTTGACTTATTTGAGTGTTTCTTTCAGAGCGAATAACTATTTAAGTGTGGATGGCCTCCCTATAAGTTTACTCGTATTTGCGACATAATTGATTCAAAGAAAGTAAAAATCAAATGGTTAGAAAAACAGAAGGTTTCTAATGCCTGAATGTCAGAAAAGGATACATTATAGATCTAATGAAACACTAGCGAAGCATAGATTCAGAGAGAGGATTGAAAGGAGCTGGGAGAAAAACAGTCGGAAGAAGGGAAGCAAAGATATAGTCAATTCATGAAGAGATTTTGGGACGCTAAGACCAAAGAAGCCATTAAGGCAATTACACAACTTTAAGAAGTCCTTAAACCGGCGAAATGAAGATAGAAGAAGAAAATTCAATAGATACTGTCATGCTAAAGCTGAAATTTCACCTATCTATGATACGTTTATTAGGGAGTTACAGCAAGTAAAATAAGGTTCTTAAGTCCTCTATGTATACTAACTTCATTTGAGAATGAATTTCCACAAGGATGCCACTTCTTTGGCATCAGACATGTTGTTTGCTCCTAAAAAGTACTCCACAGCGATTTTTCACGTTAGAAAATAATCACTACTGTATACTGGTGTGGTAATTTACCACTGACGAGAGTCCCTTAAATTTTAATATCTCACTTCACCAAGTGACGGAGATATAGCTACCCGCTCTGTCTATTAAAACTTTTTTAATAGCCTTGATCGTAATAAAACAAAAATTACAATTTTTTGATAACCTATTCGGTTGATTCACAGCCATTTTCAGATAAAGCTCACTTAAGATTCTGCATCCATGAACACTGTTAGAAACAATACCATAGTTCTAAGCGGTGAGAGCCATACTTCGAGCAAATTTTTATTATTGACGTGCTTCACTAGACAGTGAGTACATAGCCAACATTGTACAATGATGTGCCGAACTTAAGGACGAAATTAAATTTCGCATGTTGTGTGACTACGAACATAGTGAAACTTGGACCATATATAGAAAGAACTGTTACTGTAAGGTAAGAAGTAAGAAGTAAGAAAAAAGAGGAACAGAAATAACACTTCACTGGAAGACAATAATTACACTGAAATCAGCGTGATTCATGATTCATGATGGTCTCCTGGACGTTACAAAAGGCGGGACATCTTTCTTGATGGTGCCTGAGGTCACCACAGACGGCAATGCATACCCCGCAACTTCCATGCTGGTTACACCAGCGCGGTTGACTATCGCTCGATGGTCCTTGGTGCATCTGGATGGGCTCCGAAACGTGCCCCAACGAATTCCACATGTGCTCGATAGGCATTTAAGTCGAGGGAACGGTTACGCCAGTCAGTTTGCAGAATATCCCCCGTTTGAAGAGCTCCTCCACATAACGTGTTCGATGAGGTCGCGCCCTGTCACCCACGAAAATGGAACTACAGCCTAATGCACGCCTGAAGAGACGCACATTGGGAAGGAGTACTGTGTCAGAATAGCCGTGACCGGTGAGTGGACCGTATAACACCTGGGTACTGCACAACCTGAGCGATCGTGTTCGACAATGATGGGCGTTTCCTCGTATGACGAGAGGTGCAAGCACGTAATGTATCCAGGAATATATTCGAACATGATTGTTATGGTGGTCTAGTTGCCACGGTGTCAGGAAGGATAATGGTCAATGGTGTGCTGACATGCGAATCTTTGAACACAGGCAATGTCATTGTGACACTGTACTCCTTCAGCAAGTGGGTTTTTTTCAGGGGTGCAGGGATGACAATGCGCGACCGCATCGAACAGAACAAGACGATGAAAAGGAGGAGGTGTTCTTGGAACTGGAGGATATATACTGGCCTGCCCGTTCCCCCAAGTTAAATCTCGTCGAGCGCGTAGGGGATGCTTGGGGAGACGTATTGCTCAACTGGTTAAAATGGCTCTAAGCACTATGGGACTTAACATTTAAGGTCATCGATCTCCTAGACTTAGAATTACTTAAACCTAACTGACCTAAAGACATCACACGTGTCCATGCCCGAGGCAGGATTCCATCCTGTGACCATACCAGTAGCGTGGTTCTGGACTAAAGCACCTAGAACCGCTCGGTTTGGCAGACGTATTGCACCGGGTACACATGTACCAGCGATCAATGAAGAGTTAGCAACAGCGCTGGTGGACAAATGGAATGCCAGGCCACAAGAACTCATTACCAATCCCTGTATGTCCATCTTTTCAGAACTTGTTGGGTGACACGGCTGTTCAGTACAGAATGTCAAATCAGACACCTCTCAGCCGTCTAATTTCCAAGCTGTTATTTTATTTGGCTACCTGTCGGCAGATGGTGATTGAAGTGACCGCTGTATCGAGCAGAAATCCACAGACGTCAGTCTGGCTCCTATTATGACAGAAAGCGAGGTTCGAATCTTCCTACAAGTTGGTCAGGGGGCTTGAAGATGGCGTAGTAAATCGCCGAAATTGGTAGCCATATAAAATAGCAGTTTGGAAGTTAGACGGCTAAGATGATTTGACATTCGTTATCAGTCTTGTGGCTAGCGTGGGACAACGTTGCAGAGCATGCACTACCGCCCGTGATCATGTACACTATAGTGGCTACGTTTTTTTTTTGGGTGTAACACATCATGCGAAAGCTATTTTCGTCCTTAAGTTTTGCTCGCCAGTGCACAATGTTGACCATATACCCGTTAACGAGTGAAACACGTCAATAATATAAAATTAGTCAAAGCGTGGCAGTCAGCATTTAAAATCATGAGTATGGGAAACAGTGTAATTAAGGACTGGATTGTTTAGTTAGCATTTTCTGAGACAAACTTCGTGACAATGGTGTTGTTGTCAACTGTGTACGTATATACTGCGTCTTTAGTGTGCTGATCTCAAGATGGATGTCGATCAATAGAAACCGCTTATCAACAAAATCTAATTTTATGTTTTATCGTTGAGCCGTGGTAAAAATTGCTGTTTTGAAGAGCGCGCCGCAGCGCGTAGTGTAAAGCAGTCGCTTTCCGTTTCTGGCGGTGGCGTCGCTTTGGCGATCGCAGCTTTCGTGTCTCCCTCTGGTGGGAAAGGGGAAAAGTTGCCTGTTCACGTGCATTTATGGGGCACTATCAGCTCCGCAGTGGTTCAGTCAGTCGGAGCCAGTTGGTCAACCAGGGCAGTCAGTTGGTCAGGGGAGTGAGGCTAGGTCAGTCTCGCGTCACCAGTTGCTGGTCTGTCTGTCGTTTGCTTTTGTGCGGCAGTTAGTGTCTGTTTGTCGTCCGGAGTGCTAGTATGTGTTAGGCCGCCAGTCTGCTCGACTTTGTTTAGGCAATGGGCATTGGCGGTTGGCTCGATCGATCGGTTTGTCGGTCGCGCTCTGGGACATAAGATGATTTGTCCGTCTTGAGCGTCGGCGCATGTGAGGTCGCCACGTCAGTCCAGTGGGCCGCGCCGTATAGCGAGGGGTAGTGGCCGACACGAGAGCAGCAGGAGCCAACCTGCGACATCGGTGTGCCCCGTGCGAGCTGCGACGCCGTGAGACGGGAGATCGGCCCGCCTTCCTGCGTCCGTTGAAGCGGCTGGCAGCGGACGGTTCGGGAGAGCGTTTGGGGTTCCTGCGCCAGGTCTTCTCCAGACATCGCAGTTTTTAGAAGTTAAGTGATATGTGATATGTTGTTTCATTTACTTGTTTTCTTGGTCAGTCTCTCGCCCCAGTTTGCTCATCTGTCTCCCGTCCGCATTTATTAGGCAGTCAGTGTCTGTCTGTCTGTCTGTCTGTCTGCCGTATGTTAATAGCTGCCTCTGTCATGTTTGTCAGATTCGGTGTTAACGAATTTATTGCTTAAAGGCCGAATTCCTGAAATATGTTTTTATCTTGCCTATCATCTTGCGAGGTTGTATATGTGTAATGTAGAGCATGTTGTACATTTTATGTAAGTCTGCATTTCATGGGTTTCATGTAAATAGTTATTTTAGTTTACAAAGTGGCCACCCTTCCACCATAAGAGTTCTTTAAAAACAAATTGAACTTTCGGTGGCAAACAATTTGAGTGTTGCACCATTTCCATTCCTCTTACGGGGTGCATAGTCAGTATGAGTTGTTAAAATTTTTGTTTAAAGTAATCTCGTGTGTTACAGATTTGCACCAGTGTGCTCTTTCAGAGGTTGTTGTGAGCGGTCACGACTACGGCCGTGTTGAGAGGGAGCAGGCAAGCTTCTCAGCCCGAAGGCTCCTACTGTTAATATGGTTCTTACCTCTAAATAAAACTGTAACTTGATATTTCGAGGGTGCTTTTCTGCTTATAATTTTAAATCTGTTTGGAAAGGCCTTTTAGGAATAAAATTCACATTTGTTAAATCGTGACTTGATATTTCGAGTGTACTTTACTGCTTATAATTTTAAATGTTTTGAAAAAGCTTTTAGGAATAAATTCACATTTTTTAAAGGTAATTTTCTATCAGTTACTTCATGGCAACTACTTCCACGCTCACCTAGTGTGATTGTGTTCTTGATGAATCGCCAGCAAATAAAGTAAATTAATTAAGAAAAGATTTTGAAAGTAAATTCACGGTTCAGTCGTGATGCATAGTATTAAAAAATTAACAGAGATCCGTAAAAAGCCAGTAATTAAACAAATGAAACGCTGAACTCACTATTAATTGCAGTGTGTTAGTCATTCGCTAATCTGCCGCGTATCGCAGCGTTAAATCATGGTGACCTGTACCGCTGGTACTTGCAGCGCCGCACGGTACCTTTACAGTTGGCCGAGTAGCAATGAATGGGACAACTCGTTCGCTTTAGGCAGGCATTCACGGTGCGCTCCGGACCGGCACGAGGCAGACGCAGGGCCGCGCCGCCGCATACGTTCCGCCGATGATGCGCAGGAATGCGACCAATCCGGCGCAAGGCCGGTTGCAAACATACGAGTGGTGCTCGTTCTGACGTGCAGAATTAACGGAAAAAACAGCGCTCCCCATCTGGCCGGCGGTGGAGCGCGACTTAATGAAAAGCCCAGCCGGGGTGCGCGCGTCCGGAGCTCGTTGTCCGCCACTGGCGCCATCTGACCCTCCCGCAGATGCTGCTGCTGATTTCCAGCTACCCGCTGCGTGAAATGCCCTACCTTCGTCCACTACGACAAACCATATGTTTGTTCAATTTTTTTCCGTCTTCGCACTATTCCTTTACCATTACTTCTGTTTGACATTTTCATTCCCACGTGAAATTATACGAAACAGTAAAAATGAGAAAGAAATGAAAGTGAGTCAATAAATAAGTTACCCTCGCCAGAATACCACATATCGCTTTAAATTCTGCGCCTGTATGTATCTAGAAGGTGATAGCACACGTCGCCGATAGATAGTATTTCGCGGCCAGACCAAGATGGCAGGTCTGCTATGAATGTGTACCCGACTAGAGCAACGACATTTTTGTCAGCCGAGGGACCGACTGCAGGACACGTCCGTGGCGAAATTCATCCCATATATGGTTAGAGCTCTATTTAATGGAAATTTGTGTTCACTTGGATAAAAGAATTCAGCAAAGGACAAAAAAGTCACATAGAAAGTGTGTCCTGGTGACCCTGATTATTCAGTGATGGCACACTGGTTCCTCTTGTAGGCGTATTTCGCTACCCCAAGAACACATCGATCTTGTGGGCTGCAGCAATTTAAGGAATCAAATAAACTTTTTATACCCCCAGAGGTCACTCGTTAGATGCGAACTCTGCCACAAGAACGAGGAGAGTTTGTTGGAAACTAAAATCAATTTCAGGATTGTACACGAGCCTCTGATATCTCCATCACAATGGTTACCATTTATTGACTCACCCTCGTAATAATAAATTGCAAACAGAAACGCAAAGAATCTAGCAATACACATCTTCTAATTCGGATGTAATTCTGGCTGTAGTTTCAACATGGAGATGTTCCAGCACACTTGACAATTCCAGTCTGACAATATGTCAACTCAACATCCCGACAAAAAATATCGGACGAGGTTAGCCACACTTTTGGCCGCCAAGTAGTTTTCATTAATTTAGACTTTATCTGCTGGGGACTCTGGTCCTTTTGTAGCTGCCTAAATGACGAAAATCAAAATCACCGCGAGAGTTTAAAACTTTGCTCGATATTGTTATAATCCTTGCAGTGTTTCCAGTCACAGGTCTGTACGTGAATATTTATTTTAGAATAAATTTACAATCCGTAGAAATGTGAACTAAGCAGCCTGTATGTGACACTGCCGTGTCCTATTAAAAACTCAAATCGTGCTCTGTTAAATATGTATTTTTCTTCGATGTTGCAATTGTGTTTTGTTGAAGGTACTTTCTGGTCATTCCACATATCTCTTACTATGTAGAGTTACCTACCGAGTTCCATGTTCCACAGATCATTTGAACGATTCTTTCATCGATGTGATGTGGACCGATTCAGATTACGGGATTGTATACATGATTAGTGTTCACATTAATGATCATATTACTATTTTTACTCCGGCTCATACAATGACAGTTGTGTGTGTGGTTTTTTTTTTTTTTTTTTTTTTTTTACTGTCTGCCAACTTTGAGTAGAAATTCGACAATGGAATAGATGATGCTCTGCAGAAGTGATTCTAAAGTAACTACCTGTCAGACATTTTACGTTGCTGGTCATATGATAAAAACTTTTTGTTGCTACATATTTAACTCCTCTCTGAACCACTGACTGCTTTAACAACGGCTAATAGAGGTTATTTTGTGAATGTGATGGAAATGCGGTCCAATAGGTAGGCACTTCACTGGGACCTGGTCTCACTTTCTCTCCAATGAAACTTTGAGAGCCGGCCGCTGTGGCCGAGCGGTTCTAGGCCGTTCAGTCTGGAACCACGCGACCCCTACGGTCGCAGGTTCGAATCCTGCCTCGGGCATGGATGTGTGTGATGTCCTTAGGCTAGTTAGGTTTAAGTAGTTCTGAGTTATAGGGGACTGATGACCTCAGATGTTAAGTCCCATAATGCTCAGAGCCATTTTAGAAACTTCGAGAGTGGAAACCTTGTCTGATACTAAACAGAATTTGGAGATGACATCTCATGTGACATCCTGAAAGCCAAGTATTGAGGCGATCAAGAGGACATAGCAAAGCAGTTTTACACTTCTGTAAATTATTCGACTCAATATCACATATTCCTAACTAAAATACAATCATATGGGATATTAAAAGAAATATGCGTTTAAGTGGAGGATTTCTTGGTAGGGAGGGCGCAGTCCATCTTGGATGCAGACTCGTCGACAGATGTAGTAGTTACTACAGGCATGAACTAAGAAAGTGCGATGGGATACGTTCTGTTCATGTGGTATGTTAATGGCATAGCAGACATTATTAATGAGGTCTTTTGAACGTAGAGAAAGAAACACAGCCTGACACATCACAGATTCGTGCTGAAAATTCGGAAGAACCTTAAATGATGTAAGCTCATGGATCGACTTCTAATTTTCCACGGAATGCTATTTAGCAAGTTTCAAGAGCCAGTACTTAGTGGTAAATATGAAATTACTTTTGCCTCCGAAATATTATTCCCGCATGTACACAGGAGTCCAAATTAGAATAACTGCAGCGCGTCAGAGGCATTTAAGGTGTCATTCTTTTCGATCTACATATTTGAATGGAGCGGAAAAAATATCCTAATTTGTAGTACTCTGGGATTCAATTTCTGCCACACAATTCATAGTGGTACGCATATTGTGAATGTAGATGTAGACGTATACACACTGAACCGCCAAAGAAACTAATATCGGCATGCGTCTTCAAACTCAGAATACGTAAACAGGCAGAATATGACGCTGCGGTCGACAAAGCGTATATAATACAGCAAGTGTCTGAATCAGATGTTAGATCGGTTACTGCTGTTATCAAGGTTTAAGTTAGTTTGAACGTGGTGTTAGTCACCGCACGAACAACGGGATACAGCATCTCCGAGGTAGCGATGAAGTGGGGATTTTCCCGTACCACCGAGTGTATCGTGACTATCAGGAATCGGTTAAAACATCAAATCTCAGACATCGCTGGAGCCAGAGAAAGATTCTGCAATAACGGGACCAACGATGACTGAAGAAAATCGTTCAATGTGACGGAAGTGCAACTCTTCCCCAAATTGCTGCAGATTTCAACGCTGGACCATCAGGAAGTGTCAGCTTGCGAACTACTCCACGAACCATCATCCATATGGGTTTTCGAAGCTGAAAGCCTACTCGTGTACCCTTGATGACTGCGCGACACAAAGCTTCACGCCTCACCTGGGTCCGTCAACACCGACACTGGACTTCTGATGACTGGAAACATGTTGCCTGGGCGGACTATTTTCGTTTCAAATCGTATCGAACGGATGGAAATGTACGCGTACGGAGACAACCTCATGAATCCATGGACCCTGTATGTCAGCAGGGGACTGTTCAAGCTGGTGGAGGCTCTGTAATGGTGTGGGGCGTGTGCAGTTGGACTGATAAGGTACGCCTGATACGTCTAGATGCGACATTGTCAGGTGACACGTAAGTAAGCATCCTGTCTGATCACCTGCATCCATTCATCTCCGTTGCGCATTCCAGCGGACTTGGGATGTTCCACGAAAGTTGCCCACGAAAGGAAAAGGCTCAGAGTTCGAGTCTCGGTGCGGCACACAGTTTTAATCTGCCAGAAAGTTTCATATCAGCGCACACTCTGCTTGAGAGTGAAAATTTCACTCTGGACGAACAAGGATGTCTATAACTTATTGCCGTACGTTATAAATCTTCATTATGATTAGATTGGGGACATTACGTCTTCAGAGATGACAACAGCCATTTCTCAAGTTCACACGCTTACGTTTCTCATTTTACGAACACTCGAGCACCATATAGTACAGAGTGGTTATAACTAAATTGCAGCTACTGACTAAGGTTGAGTGTGGGCTGTAATTATAGAACGGCAGGAAACTTGGTAGATATACTAGTGCGTTAATGCGGAACCGATTTACGCTGGAAAAACAGTTATTTCCAATTTTGGCACCCGGTGCAAATCTGGCGCTGTACACCGTTTGTGAGACGCCATGATACCCAAGCTGTTATTTGAAAAGCCATAACGCGAGCCAACAGTATGACTATCGAGTAGAGAGACCATGCACTGCCAGTAAAAATGGTTCCTGTGAGCGAGAGAATGGCAGCAGTTACAGTGCTGCGTTGATAGAGTATCGCAGCTGAAAGGACTGAGGAGAGGCTAATGTCATTAAATGGCTCAATGAAGGTGATGATGTGATGCTGGTGAGGCCCTCGGTGAAGAAAGACGTCCAATGCCGGTGGACGTTATTGACGACGTAGGTATTGCTGTAACTGACGATGCAGCACGTGCCCCGACTAGCGCAAGCGCTCCCAAAGACAGCAGTACAGAATTTTGCAGTCTATTTTACACTGGTGCCCATACAACATCCAGACGTTGCAGCAACTGAAACCTCATGACCCGCGACAACGTTTGAATCCTCTCTTCGGCTTCTGACACGGATCCAAGTAGATGACATGTGGAGCGGAACATTAAATGAAGTGACAAGGCGTATTTTACACTACAGTGTTCAGTGAATACACAATACTGCCCAATTTGGGATAACGTTAAACGCCGTGGTGTGGATTCACAAGCACTTTATTCTCGGTCCGTTATTCTTTGAAGAGAATGACCTGTCTGGTGCTCTGTGACGTCTGCACGTTATCGAGACCTCCTGCTTTGGATGAGCGGAACTGTGTAGAAACCGCTATTTTCGTACGAGATTGTGCAAGAACTTATATGCTCGCCCAGTGAAAGACCTACTTAATGCAGCCATCCACGAATGTGTTATCCCCATGTGCTTTCCAGATGTGTGATCTGCAAGATAACCTAGTCTGAATCCATGTGACTTTTCGCTCTGAGAATATCTAAAAGAACACATTTACAGAGATAAGTTCGGTCTCTACCTGACCTGAAGGCGAGTATACAGGAACATGTAGCTCAAATTGTGCCTGAACTGCTGCTAACAACTGTCGACCACATCGTTTTACTGATGGAGCATCACGTCAACGTCTCCGTTGCTCACACTCAACAGTGTAAGCAGCGGTTAGTGATAAAATCAGCATTATGTCTCACTTCTTTCACCTTTCCTGCCCACGTCCTTTTCCTAACGTTTCTGTATATCCATCCTTGTGATTGTAGGTCTGTGGGACATCGGCCGTTCACTTATGTGAGAAAATTAAACACCTACAGCCGTCCTTATGACATTTATTGTACTGCTACCAGTTTCGCTGCTTCAGCGCACCATATTTAGGCCTTAGCTGATGGCGAGAGGGTTAACACCATCCGTACACACGATAGTTAAGTGCCCAACATCTACAACTGGTTTTCATAGATTACCTGTATTCGCAATGTCGTCTTTCCAACCATCAACAATCAAAAATGGTTAAAATGGCTCTGAACACTGTGGGACTTAACATATGAGGTTATCAGTTCCTTAGAACTTAGAAATACTTAAACCTAACTAACCTAAGGACATCACACACATCCATGCCCGAGGCAGGATTCGAACCTACGACCGTAGCGGTCGCGCGGTAAACGATCAACTGACTATAATCGATCACATATGGAAAGATTTCTGTACGCCTTTCCTACATTCAAAGTGCCAAATTTGTAGCTGGTGGCCACACTTGGAACAAATTTTTTTCAGCGTAAATCGGTTCCGCTTTATCGCATTAGCGTGTCTACCGAGTTTAACTGCCCTACTATAACCACAACCCACACCACACCTCTGTGTGTAGCTACGGTTTACTTATAACCACTCGGTACCTCCACTGTCTCTCTAAATCATCTGATCTTAACCCTATAAAAAATGTGTGTGACTGTTTGGAGCAGTGGGTGGGGCTAGCTATCAACAAACCCTCAATCCGCTAACTGTACTGCATCTAATCATCACTACGTCACTTCATATGCGTTTGGCGTCCCTGAAAAAAAATTGTGGACTGTCTTCCTTGCTTTACTGGGATCATTATCAGGGAGAGAAAAGCCTTTACACGGTATCAGCGTGAAGCAGCAGAAATTTTTCCCGATCTGCTCATGTAGCGAACAATATAAACTGTGGCCTTGTATAATCTTGGAAGGAGGTAGGAGCACGATTCTAAACTGCACGTGTGAGGAGGAGAGCGTCGGAGCAGACGTCCCCACGTGTCGCAGCTCGAGTTGTTTGCCAGGTGGGGCGCAGGCGTGTCTGCAGAACCCCGCGGGCTGCGCTTTGCCGTGCAGGTCGCATAGTGTCTCTCGTGTCTGGCGCGGTGCGGCGCCAGCCTACCCGCGGTTGGTTATTAATCCTGGCCCTGTGGCGACCGGGCCGCGCGCCACCCGACACCTAGTTAGCTCAGTCCCGGGGGTGACGCCGCGCCGTAACGCCTGACAACGCTTCATAAATTAACCACCTACGTGCTCCGCTACGCAAAGTTCCATAATGTTTCTTCAAAAAGCTACTGAGCACGTGGGACACGGCATGGGAAGTAGTGGTCAAGCCTGTTTGAACTGCTTTTGGCACTGCTAACATGGGAGGCATATGATCTCTCACGTTTTGTCGGCTTGCATTCTGGTGTTCATCCGTGTTGTTGAATTCCATTTTAAGCATAATATTTAGACTACCGACGCAATCGTTTTCTCTGTGTGTTAAGTGCTGTGCTGTTAGATGTAGTCGCTTCCTGGACTCCAATCAGACTATGAAGCATTGGTTTTGTATCTGCTCGGGGTGAGTGCGCCGCGGAACAGTCTCTCGTCACAAATGTAGCTACTCTAGCCGGTGGTAGCTCCGCTAAGGAAGCCAAGGAGCGGGGCCCCGGAAGAGGAAAACAAATTCGACGAGTGGGTGAATCTCCCGGGGACTAAAATTTATCCATTTTACGGGCTGTTGAGCTTCATCTCTGCGGATTGTTTTATTTTAATTAAAAAGTGTCTGATTGCTGTATTAAGTCCTTTTAGATAAGCTAATATGCGTTTCGGCCTTTCACCCATCTTCAGTTATCGTGATGATTATTTGAGTTTTCAGTCAGTACGTAATTACAACGTCGACATCAAATTGGATGGTGCAGTTGCCTTTCTCCTCTGCTTGTTTTTATTCCAATTTTCGCCCTTATGGATAAGTCGCAAACACGTTTTCTATTTTGCAAAACGGGAGGAGGGCAGGGGGCGGACAGATAAAGTTGGGGCGGATAAGGTGGACAGAAAAAGGAGAGAGAAGAGGAGATGGTGTGAGAGGTAGGAGGATGAGATGGAGAGATAGGGAGGCGAGGTCTTGATGGACAGAGCGAGAGAGAGAGGACAGGAGGAGATGGCGCCAAAAACCTGCTCATTATACATGAGAAACATGTACGCTGGCGAAGCAAGGAGAAAAGGTCTAGTTATTTATTAAACGAAGAGAGCAGTGTGTAAAGAAAACAATCAGAACGTTTCTCGCTAGTGGGGCAGAGAGGTGGGACAGATGTTGCCTGAGGTGTCTTTGTGAAAAGCGGCAGGTGACCTGAATTGGTGGAACGGGAAACAGAGTTGCGGGAGCCACCAGCGAGACGCAGACTCCCGTGGAACAGCCGAGGAAGACCGCAGGCCATATAGTTGATGGGCGCGCTCTCAACGACGACGACTCACCAGGCTATCTTCTCCGATAGTCCAACAAATACTGCAACTGTTGTAGCTCATAGGCGGCCGGTGTGGCCGAGACGCTTCAGTCTCGAATCGCGCGACCGCTACGGTCGCAGGTCCGAACCCTGCCTCGGGCATGGATGTGTGTGATGTCCTTCCGTTAGTTGGGTTTATGTAGTTCTCAGTCTAGGGGACTGGTGACCTCAGATGTTAAGTCCCATATGGCTCAGAGCTATTTGAACCATCATAACATCTGAAGCTACAATAACTAGGTGACTGGCATTCTCTGCGAAACACATGGCTGCTAGTAGTTGCGCTGCATACGGGTGCTAATAACTGTAACACGGTACTTAATAACAGCTAGAAGAGTAATGAAGAAAGCCGGCCGAAGTGGCCGTGCGGTTAAAGGCGCTGCAGTCTGGAACCGCAAGACCGCTACGGTCGCAGGTTCGAATCCTGCCTCGGGCATGGATGTTTGTGATGTCCTTAGGTTAGTTAGGTTTAACTAGTTCTAAGTTCTAGGGGACTAATGACCTCAGCAGTTGAGTCCCATAGTGCTCAGAGCCAAGTAATGAAGAAAGAGACCTCAAGAAATCTTTTACACTGTGAGCGAATGGAGGCAATAGATATACCGTTGAATGACCTCCAATACCAACAACAGCAATATTATATGAAAAAGGACTAATCGTAGCTGCCTTGGTGACGCGTGAACTAGAACACCATGAATGATACACGAATTTGTGCTACTGCATAAAACTGTAACAGTCTGAGGTGTGTGTATAAACACTACGTTTGCTCTCCGTGCTTTTCTCTCTTTCGAAGACTTAAGCTATCCATTTTCGGTGAATACTGCGGATGTTTTACTGTTCGAATAATTTTCAAGTATGTTCTTGACTCATTCAATGGACCATAATGGACGTCTAGGTCATTAGATAGACAACCTCTGACTGGACAAGGATTTCACCTCCAGTGATTTGGGAAAACTGTGAAAAACCAAAAAATTTAATGCAGTAGATTACTGAACCGTGCTTGTCGTAAATATAATTACACTGTCTTAACCAGTAACCCACATCCTTTAACACTTGTGGCTCAGCATGAAGGCTGATTCATTGAGGAACTGTATTTGTTGAAAAAATTAGCCGCCTTACGTATGTTTCAGGGCTATTACTATAGAAAGCGTATCAAAGAAAACTGAGTGCTACAGAGAACTGTGAAACTTTTTTATTTGGCTTTTTAACTTTTGAAAATTTATGTAAGGATGTGTTAATGCGGGGATTCTACTGTGCCTCCATATTCTCGTATTTTTATTTGCGGTAAGCTATGTTTCCCTTCTGGAAATGGAAGAGGCGTTTAGGATATGTACATTTCATCGGTGGATAAACCTCTGGCATTGTCTTTCAGCTACCACCGAATTTTACTTTTACAAAGATGTGGAGATTCTTTTTATAAATCATCCACACTGACATAATCTGACGTTCCCAATGCCGGAGCGTCATCTGAAAATACGTGTTTTGTGGATAACCTGCTCAGATCAAAGTTTAGACAAGTGTGCAGCGCCACGTTTCACACCGTGTACAATCCGGTAGCACGTAAGTGATATCACGTGTCTCGGTTCCGTGACCTTCACAACACAGAGATGCTATATCATTCATCTAATGGAACAGGTGAAGCGTAAAGCCATAACCAAATCTCATGCTGCTATACTTGTAGCTTATAGACAGTTTCACTGAAACAGATAAACACAATATTTTCAGTTATCATGCCTTGTTCAAGTATACCCTTGTTATGATATTTCAAAAGTCTACCTCATCTGTGTCCATTCCTGTATCACATCACGCAAGGCAGCTTGCGGTTGCACAAAACAGTATCGTTTGTATACAGTCATACTTGCGTTCAGCAGCTGGCCTGACAACTCCCTACTCGAAATTTTACAATGTCACTTGGCCCGCAATAACTAGACGCGCACTTGTACCATATGCAATAATTAAAAAGTGCTGTTTATATACGAAATGTACATGTGGCTTCGTTTGACTCCCTTCTTCCTAGCGTTCTACTTTATCAAGAATGTGTCGCAAATCCGTGGTGAGCAGAGTGCCGTCTAACTGATTGTCTGCACGCAAATCACAAAATTTCTCTATCGCTGGAGCTTCGGCAGTCGAGATACTGCTTCCTCTAAAACCTTTAACATCGTCCCTTATAATGTAATCTTGCAACAGCTTATGACAACTTGATGGATCCCTTATGTGTCATGTCCCGGTTAATACAGTATAGGGAAAAATAGTATGCAAGAAAATAAACACATCAGACCAGAAAAATAATCATAGCAAGGAGAAATCCCTCTAAAATAGTTTAACATCACCTAGAACCTCGATAACATATTTCGAGGAGGCAGAGTCTTCAAGAGTTGCTTCAGCTATGCCACATACCAAAGAAACCACTGATTAATAATAACATCCCTAATAGCTGCCAAATTTGGAGCATGTTGACTACTATGTATCATTCGCTATTTCAAAGAATCCTAAACATTTTCCATGGAATCAGATAATTTGGCAGACCAGCCGTGTTGCATAAAGTACCTCACTGGTCATCGAACCAGGTATGTATGTTTGCAGCACTTGAATTTAGATATTGTCCTCTTGGAAGGCGGAAGCTCCCTCAACGTAGCTCAGAATTAAGAACGGTTTAAAAGAGGTGGAATCGTTAACCATCAGAGAAAACAATACGGCTCCAGTCACCTAATGTCCATTTTCTTCGTTGTTTGGTCCACCGGAGACGTTTAGATTTATGTGCTGCTGTGAGCAATGGCTTTCATCGGTTACTCAACAACACATGTCCATCACATACAGTTCCCTCCGCAATGTTTACTCGGAAACTAGTCGATGGAGGCCTATATTTACTGAGAGCATCCATTCTTCTTGAGTCTGGAGCAGCTGTCATTTACAAGGCGTGACATTCATCGGCAGAAGCTGTAACGATCACTGTTCGTACGCCATGTTACAGCGGCACAGAATTTCTCGTGAATACGTTAGACAGTTCGCGTTCATACACCACCAACAGATCGGCCAACTTCTATCACGGTGAGGTGGTGGGCACATCCAAACACTGTAACTTCTTTTGTCGTTGTGTCACTTTTCAACGTCGACCCATCTTATTGAGCTGATTCCACACACATGGTCACTGCCAAGACCTATGTCAGTGACAGACGTTCACATGACGGCCTGATACCAGTTCTACACGATCTACATTGCTCAGTGATGACGTGTGTCCTCTTTTTGGGGGGATGAGCAATGTTTTGTCTGGTGAGCTTATATCTGCAGTATAAAGTGTAGATTTATGAAGTGAAGTGCAGACGGTGCTGAAAACTGACAAGCCACTGGAGAGGTAAACTTTATATTTCTCCCCCCCCCCCCCTCTCTCTCTCTCTCTCTCTCTTCCAATTCATCCTTTATCTACCTGATTATAGTTAATTTAGAGAAACCATTTATTCTGCTGACTAACCGAACCCTGCCATTAAGTAGCGACCGTAAGCAAGACGGCAGAACCGTGTACTGGGCCCGCGTGTGCAGGTCGATTGCCGGCTCCGGGACACGCCCAGCGAGGACAAACGACGCTTAATGCAGGCCCGGAACACAGCGAACTGGGGCGGGGCGCGGCTATCTCGCTGGCTGCCCACAGATTTTTGTTTCAAGGCTATTACTTAGCCGCCTCGCGTCTGCCATCAGCGTTTTAGTCTCTCCGCGATCACCACCGGCTGTAATCGTCACAACGTCACGAGAACCTCCTATCGTGGAGGCCGCACACTATTTACGGAATACGTATTTCAGCAAATACCTGGTTCAGTTCCTATTTAAGATACCTAATGCAGAAAGTTACCTTAGGCTGTTCGAATAATACAGAGAATGACGGCACATCATCTACACTGGGAGAAATTACAGCAGGAGCCCCACAGGGTTCGATCTTTGGACCACTACTATTCTTACTTTATCTTATGGTTATGCCATTTTATTTGGATCAGGGGTGCAGTTAGTATTGGTTGCAAATGATATTAGCATTGTTGTGAAGCCTAGTTAAGAAGCTGCATCAGAGAAAATAGTAAATTATATATTTTATGGAAGTTACTGAATGGCTAGGCGCAAATGGACCAGGTTAAAAAAAGGCTCAGTTCACTCAGTTCTTGTAGTCTAAAAAACATGCTCCCTTCTTTCCTCCTATCATATATAAATACACTGTCCACCCACATTAATGTGACCAACTGTCAATTACCCAAATAACCACCTTTTTGCAGTGCAGATGACTGCGAGACGTGCAGGCAAAGTGTCAGTGATTTTCTGGAAGGTAGCGACAGGGATATGGAGCCATGCTGACTCCAGTGCCGTAGTCAGCTGTACCAAGTTCCTTGGCTGAAGATCCAAGGCGCAAACAGCCCAGTCGAGGTGGACTCACAGATTCTCGATTGGGTTTAAATCCGGGTAATTGGGTGGAGAGGGGAGTGCTCTGAACTCATCCTGGTCCTCGTTGCACAACGCACGTACACTGCGAGCTGTGTGAGACATGGTGTTGTCCTGCTGGTAGATGCCATCCTGCCGAGGAAAAATAAATTGCATTTAGGGGTAGACGTGGTCCTCAAGGATGGTTGCATACTTATGTTGATCCATTGTGCCTTCCGGAATGGCGAGATCATCCGGGGATGCCATTACCCAGGTCAGACGTCTCACACCGTACACTCCTATGGTGATCTGTCCAATGGAGGATAAAACACGATTAATCTTCAACTGCCGCTACTCAGTGGACGTCCAGTTGCGGTATTCCCGTGCAAATTCTAACCTCAGTCGCTGATGAACAGCAGTCATCATGGATGAATAAACTATGCGCCTGCTGAGGAGGCCAATACCCAGCAATGTTGAGTGAACGACCGTGAAGGATACACTGTCGGTACGCCTTGGTTCACCTGGGCAGTCAGTTGCTCACAAAATGAAATGAAATGATCGTGTGGCGTTGTCGGCCGGAAGGCCCCATCTGGGGAAGTTCGGCCGCCGAGTGCAAGTCCAGTTTCAGTCGACGCCACATTGAGCGACTTGCGTGCAGGTGTTGAGGATGAAATGATGATGAGGACAACACAACGTCCAGTCTACGAGCGGAGAAAATCTCCAACCTGGCCAGGAATCAAACCCGCTGCATGATAGATCAACCTGTTACCACTCAGTTAAGCAGGCGGACAGTCGCTCTGCAGTTACATGTCTGTTCGGCCCTACACAACTCCGCAGCCGTCGTTCACCCGTGTCATCTACGGCTCGTAGTGCACCACATTTGCTTCGGCACAGGTTTCTGGCCGGCCGCGGTGGCCGAGCGATTCTAGGCGCTTCAGTCCGGAACCGCGCGTCTGCCACGGTCGCAGGTTCGAATCCTGCCTCGGGCATGGATGTGTGTGATGTCCTTAGGTTAGTTGGGTTTAAGTAGTTTAAAGTTGTAGGGGACTGATGACTTCAGATGTTAAGTCCCATAGTGCTCAGAGCCACTTGAACCATTTTTTGAACAGGCTTCTGTTGGCACACTCGTAACCACGGTGCACGCGAACAGCTTCCTAATATAGCCGTTTCGGAAAAGGTTCGATCACTGGCCCTAAAGCCAATAGTTATGCCCGTTTAGACGTCAGATAAATCCCTCGATTTCCGCATTGCGAAAACGTCAGCACTGTTTTCCACATTTCCCCGACTCTTTGTATATCCTCCACTGCTAGTGCTGCCACCTTCCGTCTCTTAGTGATTACGGACGTCAAACTTAGACGGTGGTCACGTTACTGTGACCGGACAGTGTAATGATCGGGGTAGAAAATTGTAAGTTGATGGGTGTGCATACTGACGTGAACTTAAACAGCAAAAACTGTATAGCACAAGTTTTGAAACGGTCAGGTTCGACTACTTTTGCCTTCAGAATAGCAGCCAGTTTTGTGGGTACAGAAGTTAATAACTTAACAGTTTTGAGTATTTCCATTTATTGGTGTCATATTGGGTAATATTCTTGCGTCAGTCCTAGCTTAGGCAAAAAGTTGTCATTGTAGATATGAAAGTATGTATACTTATGTGCAGCGTTCACACACATAATCCCGCAGGTATCTCATTAAGCAGCTGGGAATATTAATCACAGTCTCGTAGTACACCTGTTTAGTTATAAAATTTCTTATCAACAATCCACTTAAGTTTGAGAGTAAAAAAGATATTCACTGTTGTTACCCTTTAATGAGTCCAACTTTGCCACTGAAAGGAGTGAAATAAGCAGCCACAACACTCTTTTACAATCTGCCCATGGAAAAAAAAATGTTTGACACATAGCAGAAGTGTTTTCATATATAGATCAAGAAACATCCTCCTTCTAATTATTCATAAAAATGGAAATGTCTAGTGTGCAGCCATATGAACATTTGTTCTAGTTTTTTATTTAGTTTTATATCAGTTCACTATGATTGCTCTGTTGACACATTCCACATCATAACGTTTCAAAAAAATGTTCAAATGTGTGTGATATCTTATGGGACTTAACTGCTAAGGTCATCAGTCCATAAGCTTGCATAATACCTAACCTAAATTATCCCAAGGACAAACACACACACACACACACCCATGCCCGAGGGAGGACTCGAACCTCTGCCGGGACCAGCCATACAATCAGTCCATGACTCATAACGTTTATCCTGAATTTGGTCTATAGAACAGGTAACTGACCAACTGGGTGACTAACCAGGATATTTTCTGTACTGTCCAACCTGGAAACGTACACGACTCACTCTACCTTCAAATTTGTGACGAAAAGGTATGATACAATTATCTACTTGTTTCCTTTTTAACGTGACCATAGTGTTCGTCGTACTCGGAATTTAGGATATTATTTCGTACACAACTCCCTCATTCCACTTACATATTTAGATACATACATATGAACAGAAATATGTTAAATAAACAACAAAAAATGACATTAATTCAGTTTGGAAACTTATTTTTCTTGAATGTGTGACAAACGTACCCGCCCGCATAGCCGTGATCATTAGCGATCTCGGGTAGGTGCGCCGGTCCCGGATCGAACACGCTCGACAGACAGACGACTGCGGCTGGTGTGCAGGCCTGCCTGGATGTGGTTTTTAGGCAGTTTCCCACATGCGACTAGATGACTGTCGCACAGGCACCCACGCCTTGCATGAGTTACACGATTTGTAAACAGCGCAAAAACATTCTCGCACTTTCACATGGAGTAACACAACACGCAGACAGATGGGATATAGAAATTACTTCCCAAGGAGGGAAGGAAGGACCTCCATCCACCGTCAACCAAATCCAGATTAACATAAGATGAGGAATGAGGCCAGATAGAAGAAGATTCATATATCACGAACGGACCAGATGCTATTGCTAGCAGCTGCCTTGCGGGATATATCAACGCCTTGGGTTTCTGCGAGGCCACTGTTTTATTCTGTGACGTCACATACAAATTTTGCTGCTAGATTGGTCGGATTGCTCTTGTAACCGATGCCGTCAGGTACTATCTAGTACATTTGACGTTTGCTGGTATTGTGTAATATCAACGTTGTATATTTTAGTTATATATATATATATATATATATATATATATATATATATATATATATATATATATTACTCATTATAATTTCGTCTACAGATCGTGGATAGTGCATGTGAACGGAAAGTATTTGTTTTTAAAAAAACTTATAGCGATGTATAAGAACAATAAAAGTGACTGTGACAGTATCCGAGCATGTTATATTTTGAAAATATCAAGTACTGTCTTCCACGGTAACCCGGTAGCTGTAGACAGTAAAGGCAATAGAGGTAGACAGAGACTGGAACATACAGGGGACTGGAACATACAGGGTGACAGCTATTGAACTATATGAAAAATTACGTAAATTAGCTACAAACTACGGCAATTACGTCATGTAAACGTCACTACAGATATTCGGATTTAGGTTATGACAGATTCGATATGTCTGCCATCACTGAAGATGATGTGGCGCAGATGAATAGTGAAACTCTTCATGACTTGCTGATGTGACGGAACATCGATGCTGTCAGTGACCTTCTCAGTGGCCGTTTTCAGCTCAGCAATGGTTTTGGGGCTATTGCTGTAAATCTTGCTTTAATAGAGCCCATAAAAAGGAGTCGTATGTCTTCGCAGCCATAGAATATGGCGGCCAATCGAGGCCCATGCCAGTGGCCTTTGAGAACCCCACAGCCAGAATGCGGTCCCCAGGACATCACTCTCCTGCTTCGATGGGGTTGAGCTCCGTCTTGCATGAACCGCATCTTCTCGAAATCAGAGACACTTTGGATATAATTTTCCAAAACCTTCACGTGCCGTTCTGTAGTCATCGTGCCATCAAGGAATATCGCACCAGTTATTCCGTGATTGGACATTGCACGCTACAGAGTCATCCGTTGAGGGTGAAGGGACTTCTCGATCGCGAAATGCGGGTTCTCAGTCCCCCAAATGAGTCAGTTTTGCTTATTGACGAACCCACCGAAGTGATGATGGACTTCGTCGCTAAGCCATACAGGTACACTAATTACCATCGTACCCAGCGGCCAACTGTGGAGTTTTAACGTCCTAACACAAACCGTTCAGAAGTTACGACTTTTTTATACTTCATATAAGTCAATAATTGTTATCCTGTACATAGAAAATAATTGAGAACTTAGGGTTTAAGTGCGACTCGGAGGTTGAGAGGATGGCGCAGGAGAGTAACTCACAAAAAGAAGCTACCTGCCCGTTTTAACGTTTCTTTGTTCTTTATCCATGACGCACAAAGTCATAAAAAAAGGCTATGTGCCCGTTTTAACGTTTCTTTGTTCTTTATCCATGACGCACAACAATACATGCTCCAATCACGTACATCCACACTTGTCAGTTCATAAAAGGCCTGAATAAGGCAAAGGTAACCCACCTACACTGTAAACTTACTCATGGACACACTGCAGTTATTTCCACAATTGCCCATACGGCTTACCTACCATTAAATTATAATATAATTAAATGTCGCTGATGTTCAGGAACATAAGTCTAAAATCAGAACAGAGAAAGTTTCACTATAGTCGACATAATCGTCCTTGAGACATTCAGCAACTGTTTAGATAATTAACACCATTATTATTTGTTGTTCCGTCTTAGTTGTCTATTTTGTAATTACATTAGATGTTTCGATCACTCTGGATCATCATCATATCAAAGTATTTGCGTCAACAACCCGTCTTGTATGCTCAGAACTACAACAAATGAGAGTACTCTGATCGAAATATGTAATCTAATTTAAAAAATGCGCAGTTGAGATGGAGTGATAAATGAGAATTGTGTTAAGAGAGAATACGTTCACATCCCATATTAACAAGCAAATCTACATTCGAACAAATTAGATTCCGATTTCGATAGTAAGTACTGTTCAGTAGACGACAGTAACCATGGTCATTTAACCATAGAGAAATTTTTCACTACAGAAGACAAGAGGCTGCATCAACATGTTGTGCCACACAGGCAACGATTGGAAACTGAAATTGCCTTAAACTACAGCACTGAGAGATCGATTGCGCTTTTAAATACAACAGTCGAGAAAGAAACTTACTTTTATCAGAAATTATCATTGAACAGTTTACAATATGTTGCAAGGGAAAGTGAATACAAGTGCATTTAAATTGCAAAGTTGTGCTAGCAAGCAATCAGTTGTCACCTAGATTATGGAACACTGCTTGTAAAACTGTTGGAATCTTCCCTTATCGTGCAACATGAAATTGCGTTATACCCTACCATACTGTAAATTAACATTCGGTAATTTGAAAACGACCCAAATTTTGTCTCACGTTATACACAACGTTAATTTTTCATCTGACGAAGACCTGTTACCATCATATGAAGCACTGAAGAAACAACGTTTTCTGTATTGTGGCATGATACATTGCTCATTTTAAAAGAAACTGTGCAGAGAGTGCGAAATATAGTCTTGATCTACTCTTGAAAAAATCATGAACTGCTCTTCAAAATACAATTGCAGTATTTCGTACAATATGTACTTCCAAGAGCAACGTCAATACTTGTAAAATAACCAAGATAAGACTCGGAACTCGTTTGTAAATCAGGAGTTTTGTTCTGCTAGTTTTGACATTTTTCAACATTAACTCTTCAAGTATTTAAGTCTTTCTCAGGGCAGTGGTACGAGGCGGTCCAAAGTGTAGCAGACGTTCTGCAATAAAAAAATTACAATATGGAAAAACCCAATTTTATTGCATAAATTTTAATGGTGTGCTCTTAATCTGTTTTCCTAAATAATTGCGATTCAAATTCAGGAACTAATTACACCGTGGCACAAATTTTTCAATACCGTCTCTGTAGAAATCTGTCGCCTGCGACTGCGACGACCGGTTTATACTGGCATGTAGTTCGACGTCAGTATCAACGCGTTGTGTAGCGATCCATGTCTTCATTGCTGAAGAGAGGAGGTAGTCGCTCGGCAAGCATCTCCATCCAAAACCACGTAGCAGCTCTCGGATACAACTGACTGTGTGTAGACCTACATTTTCGTGAAAAAAAAAGCTTTTGCGCAAAATTTTCCCCGTCGCTTTTGCATCGATCGCCTTAACTTCGTCAATATTTCACGATACCTCTATAATTGTTGTGCAAAGGAAATCCAACAAAATCCCTTCCTTAGATTCTCAAAACACAGTAGCCACGGTCTTTCTTGCTTTCAACTTTTGCTAACACTTCCTTGGTTTCTTGGGAGAATTTGTGTGTGACAATTCCATCGACTGCCTCTTTGTTTCACAACTGACATGCTTCACGCAAGTCTCGACCCCCGTTATGATATCATGGATAACTTTGTCACCATTTTTCTCATAATCTTCGGGGGAGGTCGGTGCTGCACCCAGTGTCTGTTTTCCGTGATCTTTTGTTAGAATTTTGGGAAACCACCTAGCACAAAATTTGTGGTAACCAAGCTTCTTCGCCACAATTACATGCACCACACTCCGTGAAATCTGTTGCGAAAGTTCCGCAACCGTGAAACGACGAATTTCACTAGTTTAGTCGTTGATTTTCATCGCCAGTTCATCAGTCACAAGGCTAAGACTACCGTTGCGGTCCCCATCGTGAACACTGATACGGCCATTTCTAAAATCAATACTCCACTGCCTCACTCGGCTTTCACCCATTATTCTTTTACCGCACACATCGCAAAGGTCAGGTTAAATTTAAGTTGGTTTGCAGTTTTTTGCTAGTAGAAACCTAACCACAAACCTTACCTCACAAGTGGCGTGATTTTCGATTGTAGCGCACAATGTAACACGTCACAGAAAGCAAAGTAGCAGAAACACAGACCACACGCTACCATCGCTGGATGCGTACTGAGTGTAGGAACGTTATGGCACCAAGATGATGGCTGTAGCCCCGCCTACCGCCACGACTGACCAAAACATCAGTTACTTTCGAGACAGCCGTCGTAATTCAAACGCGTCGATATGGTAGTGCCGTAAAGACGTAGTGAAGTATTTTATTTTGTACATGTTATTATTGCAATAGTCATCATCATTAATACCATATTCTGAATTATTAATGTTTCAAAGTGGTGTTCGCAATCATCATCAGATATCATAAAATGGTACACTGAGTGCCTCCACACGATAGATATAGAAGGAAAACTCACAGTGTCTTGTATATGCTATTACTGATGGTTTAAAATATTTTACTTCTTGACGAAAGTGACTTGTGAAGGATTTTGTGTTAATTGATGTCAAGGGTTTTAGATATCTTCTGAAACCTAACGATGGTATGAGGACTGAAATTAGTCGCAATAAACAAGTATTTGTTACCAGATCTTAACGTTGAACTGTAACGATTATTAAATACAGACTATTAATCTGTTGTGTATACATTCTCTATAATATACTACCAAAATCCATGGTTAAAGAGAGATTAAACGCAATGAGGAAGTGTGACAGTAAAATGATTATAATTTAATGAAAGAGTAATTTGAAAGTTTGCTATGTAGTAATCTACAGGTGTGTACCAGACTGCAGTGAAATAAATTCTGACTATAGAGAGAGGAAAAGTCGCAGAGCACCCTTTTACTCTCTACTTACTTCTAATAACACAATGGTTTTACATTAACGCCTTTTGCGAACATAATATTAATACTGTTTCCGAAATGAATAACGCCGAACAAAATACCCGCAAAGATTGAACACAGAGCGTGACATTACAGATTTTTATTTGATTTATTCCATAAACTTGTCAGTTAACGGTAGTAATACGTTTCACAAGCCCGAAGTACAGTTGAATTCATCGACTGAGGGAACTTGATTGTTCATTCTACTATGTAGTGGGACATTAATTCAAGTTCTATGACAATTAATTTGACAGTCGTCGTAGGTATTCTAGTTTCTGTAGAAATATCTGGAAAGTAGGAACACTCGCATATCATACCAGGTGTGCAGATGGAGCTAGGATTCTAGCGCTTCATTCAAGAATTGTTGTAAGGGAAGTGGTAGACTCACGAAGGCGTTTTGCGAAGATCTTAGTGGGGATGTAGCAAACGAGAAACTGACAAAATGAAGCCATTACAAATAAATCCCATACTAACGACACGAAAAGAACTAAAGAAATTGTTGTCAGTGTCCTCGAAAATCAGTGTGTGTGTGTGTGTGTGTGTGTGTGTGTGTGTGTGTGTGTGTCACGGCGACGAGGAAGTCAACAGTGTGTCAACAAGCGATTTTTTCCCTCTAAAGCAAAGATGCAGGATTTCAAACGAAATTATATCATACAGTATACAGATCCTTGGGTAAGGAGTGAAAAAATCGACCGACAATTAGCATTATTTGTGGGATATTTAAATTTAAGTGGAATGGAGTGCGTAAATAAGTTCCGGGCGAACTTCAAGACTATAGCTCACTCGTACTGGTATTTATTATGGATTACAGTAATATTCATAAACGAATTTGCCACACTAATCAGAATCGGACACCGTTGATAACATAACATTAACAAATCGAAGACAATACTCACATGATTCTTTGTTCTAATTACGTTATGTATATGCAAATTTAAATCAGTAACTGTTCATTAACTGCTGTTTTCATATCTCTACTGATTTTGAAATATCAAAGAGAACGGAGTAATTTACTTTTATTATATAACTCAGATCAATAATTCATAATTAGTAGTTTTAATTACATGAAAATGGCATATATTCTTCCAATGGTGTCTTTATTTACCCCGAACTTAGGACAATCAAAACTTTATCACTACAATTTACAATATTATTAAAATGTACATTTTACAATTATTAAAATGTGTGCAACGGCCCCACCGTATTACTGAGTAGTAGGATGCAATTACTATATTTTACATATATAATATTCCAGTTTAGCTTACTATAAATCTCTGGAAACTAACATTTTTTCAGTGTTTAGGTATGTTCGAAAAGAGCACAAAGTTGCACTCGCCACAAACTAAAGAGACGTCGCATGCGACAAGTGTGCCCGCAGTATTGAGTAAAAGTAGATAAACATTTTTCATACTCAAACGCCCGCACCATCAAGAAGTGGAAAAATACTGGAAACGGAGCCAAATATAAAACATTTTATCGAGTGTAGACGTGATTTACTGCGCCTGGGGCTTTTTGCAAAATTCTGTCACATAGAGGTGTCAGTATCTTATGTATAAACGCCCCAAATTTTGGCGCCTCGACTCGTGACTGATAAAGCGGTATCCCTCCCCCTCTCATACTCCAGAGCAGTTACCCCGCGCATATTACAGAGCCAGCGCTCTTAATTGAATGTCACTTAACTGGGGCTGCGGCACTAATCGGCCAAATGCTTCATTCTGCTTTGAATCGTCATCACATCGAGGAAGAATTGAAAAATTTCTTCAAATGTTGAGAAACGTTAAATAATGGGCGCAAGACCGTAGTATCCTATAACAGTATTAAAGAATCGGTGAACTCTTATAAATAACGTGGCTGTATCAGTTTGAAGGTATATGGAATTGAATTCGCAAACAGCCGGAGCTGTAGGTTAAGCAGGTTGTAGATATTTGTTCGCTGGTAGCATTTAGAAAAAATCCAGTCTGACTAGAAAGGAAATGTGATCCCGTCGAGAATATTGCTCATGTGTGTTAGATGCATACCAGATCGGCCTAACACGGGATGTTAAACATATTCGAAGAAGGGCAGTAGCAATAGTCACACGTCCGTTTGCCTAATGGGTGACCGTAACGGAAATGAATTTAAAAAAAAGCTTTAACTGGCAGGGGCTTAAAGACAGACGCAAACTATACCGTGAAAGCTTATTTAGTAGGTTTCAAGAATCATCTTTAAATGATGACTTTAGGGATATACTACAACACCCTGTGTACATGTATTGCTTCCAGTGGTCTCGTGCAGATTAATTACAGCGCGCACAGAGGCATTTAGAAAATCATTCTTCTAGTCATCTACGCGTGAAAGGAAGGAAAGATATCCTGAGATGTGATACAGTGGGGAACATCTTCCTCCGTGCACTTCACAGTGGTCTGCCGAGTGTAGATACAAATATATATTGCATAATTTACTCTAAAGTGGAAATGTACTGAATCAAATCACTGTCTGGGAAGGAAATGTTCTTCGCCATACACCTTACTACATGGAACTGTTCAACAAGATATTCGCACGGCTGAGTTTTACAGTCGAGATGCTACTCCTGGTTTTCAAATACGAGCTATGATAACAGTGCATCAAGCGTACGGTAAGTAAACCATTGGATTCGGCCTCTGGCGATTGCGGACCGTATCACTGAAATCTGTATTTGTAATGATTTTTTCACACGGGAACACGTGTAATGCAATTACCTGCAACAGGAACAAAAAGTAAACATCAAATTTGTTATTTTTTGTGCTTCTGAGGAGGCCGTAATAGCTAAGCAGATTTGAGAAGCCTGTACGATGGTAGACTACGATTATTTGCAGAATCTGATTACTCATATGATCATAAAACGACATTAGCACCAATTCAAACAGAAACGCAGCAAGTTTATTAGTAAAGAATTCAAAACGTCTCTTCGTCCCTTCTAAAAATAATTCTGAACCTTATTCCTACTAATTTATCAGTACATACTTTCAGTTTACGTTTTCTAGTGCTTTTGCACTTATGGTAATAGTGTAGCCATAATTATATTTCTTATTTCCCTCTAAAATTTGATTTAATGCTGTCATAGGAATGATCACATGTTGGCTTCGCAAACACTTTCAGTTGCTGGCCATAACTGAAGTAAGTTGTCACTTTTGTTTCTCTCTTTCGACACTTTTAGATTACTTTTCCCAACATTTATGCCACAATCACAACATTCTACAGCCCATTATGTAGGGAAAAGTTCTCTTTCAGAGATGTCTTTAACTGGGATTCGAGTTTGTATAAGGGCACTTTTTTTTACCCCCACAGATAATTAACCTAGTTCTCCCTGTCCACTGTGTTAACATTTGGTATGCTCTTACCGACTTATTCAATTATTGCTGCAATATCAGTATTAAATATAGGTGCTGCGTGGGATTAGTCGAGCAGTCTAAGGCGCTGCAGTCATGGACTGTGCGGCTGGTCCCGGCGGAGGTTCGAGTCCTCCCTCGGGCATGGATGTGTGTGTTTGTCCTTAGGATAATTTAGCTTAAGTAGTGTGTCAGCTTAGGGACTGATGACCTTAGCAGTTAAGTCCCATAAGATTTCACACACATTTGAACATTTTTTTTTAAATATAGGTCTTGGATGCGAATTGTCATTAGTCTGAATTCTGTTGAACTCAAATTTTTCTCTTGAGAAACATTCCCATAATTTGTGATTTATGTGAACTGTAAGGTAACAAGCGTATTACTGTTCTCAAACCACATTTACTTTAATTCCAAGTAACTAATCTCACACAGAACAATAATAAAGACGAAACTCGCAACTTAGTTAACGCGTGCTTAATGGCTAAAACGCAGAGTAAAAGTACAAATTTTCCGTTGTTCCGTTTTAGACACGCGTGTACACGCCAGAACTTCGTACGGAATAAGTAGTGTATAGTATTTGTATTACGTGATTTTCGACTGTGTATAAGAGTGTTCTCTTCAGAACATAATTGTATCTTGGCGAGTACGTTAAAGACCATGCCTTTTGATTAAAGAGCTTTACCTCCAATGTATATTTTAGGATAAACCACTTCTTCTGATACTGGAATAAAGCTGGGGACGGGAAAACGTAAACAGTTTTGCTAAATTACGCAACAAAGGGATAATTAACCGATAAAGAAATTAATTTTACGGAATATATGTTGTTACGAGACAGTCTGCTTCGTCGTCACTTACGTTAGATCGGTAGTGTCGTTCCAGTTATGAAACGGTGTCTGTAACATAATTAGTAGGGGACGTCATTTCAGTACGTGATGCACTCCAGTGTACGGGAGAGTTTTGCTGGGCGTGGAAAGAGTTACTATATAACCGAATTTGAGTTCGAGTTGGTCGTGAAACCACCTCCAACCATTCAGCTAGTAGGACCTTTCTTGAAAAAAGGAACAATTTCATGTTCAGTTCCCAGCTTGTCACTGCTATTATGTTAAACAGTTTATCATAATAAGACAGTCGTCAATATTCTGTAAGGATCGTAGACAGTCTGAAAGACTTTAGCTCCCAAATGAATGTTTCGCGGAAGGGCTGAATTCAGCATCGTTTATAAATTCTAATTTCGGTATCAACCTGTATGTCGTGCAGATTCTACATTTTGCCGCATCCGTGCAGAGTTATGTCGTTCATCGATTGACGCGCAGCTGGAAAACGTGTTATTTTCAGTCGTATTACGGCGCCAGGAGGGTTAGTCGAGTGCCTCGTATGATTTATTTGGAAAGGCAATCTGACATCTGGCTTGTCAATCCTGATGAGTTCTTGTGACGTTAGGGTTACCGATACTACCGTTATGGACTCAATTTTTAAATTGAAAGAGATATCCTCGCCGGTTAAAAGAGCGCAAGAAGCAAAAGAATAAAATTGTTCGAAAGCTTAACGGTCTTAACTCTATGTCTTCACTTAAATGCAATCCGCACTGAGGCACCCGTCATAGGTCATATCAGATACTGTATCTTAGTATCGAAGAACGATGCATTTTTTCTTATAATAACCAGGTACCACGTCTAAATTCTTTCTTTAGAATGCTTGGAGGAGTGGGGGGGGGGGGAGGGGGAGGGCGTAGGGATGGGTGTAGGTAGGAGATGGATATGGGAACACAGTCACGTTACCCAGCCGAAGACTGTAGTGAGTTGTTACGATACAATAGCTATACGCGGACCAAATGACACAGCACCGCGTCTCAACACGCCACATCAGTTATTTCCACTGAAACGCGTTGCAGAACGTCACTAACAAGTACGGACACTATAAGTTGTGCAGAGGCTTCCGCGTAATCACAACAAATCCGGCTTTGTACTGTTTTGGTTATGATATCTTCCCATGTCACAAAACGATTCAAAACTTTGTCGATTCACCGAGCAAGAAGTTGTATTGCATCCTTTAAATTTCGTCTTACTTTTCAAGTTGCCATGGTTCAGTATATTCGATATTCAAGTAGCAATATCCTACAAATTTCTGGAAAGTTACATAGCGAGTCGTCGGTTCTTTATTGTCTTCGCAGTATGGAGCGAGTGGTCTGCCACCATGGACGCGGTTGCCCCGCACTTTAATCGTGCTCCTCGGTTCGCTCTTTGTCACTCTTATCTCCATAACACATGCTCATACACATAAAATCTCTGACCTGGCCGATGCTGAGCTCAGAGAAACCGTATGACCCAGTGCGCATCACATTCCATGCATCTATCACTTTTCCCGAACTTCATAGTGACTCAAATCAAAGCATCATCAGTATTGTTGTTACGGCTGCAAAAATGAATAAATTTGTTTAGTATGTATTCCGTATGGCCGAGGCAAATAATTCTTGCAATGAATTTGTCACGCGTTACTTTCGTTACTTGGCTGGAATTGAACGCGCTGGCGTTAACTGACAAACGGATGGTGCGACAGGTGACGGAGTGGCAATTGCAGATAGGTATGGGCGGTTATTTCGCGGTATCAGATATCGCGGTAAAAGTAATTTTTCGATGTCACATTTGATTTCATAGTCCTGAAAGTAAAGTTCGACATGGGATGGTTTTTGTATAATAGCCTATACAAGACAAAAACAAAATGCTATTTCCAGCCGCTGGCTGGTTGAAGAGCTGTGAAAACTGCGTTGCTTTGGTACAATTTGTTAAAATAAAGTAGCGGAAAATGGAATGTTGATATAAACTGAGCATCAACTAAACAAGTACTGAGTTATTGATAGCGTACCAGGTAATGTATTAGCCTGAATCTTTTACGAAAGAAAGAAGCTTGGTTACCTTTGACTGTGAATTTTAGAACTAATTATTATTATTTTGGCTGCAAAATTTTCATGAGTACCGTTACAGAGCCTAAGAAGTTTACCTGGTTTAATTTTTTCATAGATGGGCGTTTAGATTGCACAGTTTACCTCAGCATTTTTGCAATGTTAACTCCAAAACGAGGGAAATTGTGTTGTATAAACCTGTGGTAGACGGAGCATCCCTGTTGAAAATAAACTATCACTGGTAGATCGATGTTTCGTTAGATATTTGTGCATTTATTTATTTATGGTTCATTCTGTTGTGGGCTGTTATCTGATTGAACATGATTGTGAAAGATAACACTCCTTTGTGTCTGACTTTTTCAGCCGGCCGGTGTGGCCGAGCGATTCTAGGCGCTACAGTCTGGAATCACGCAACCGCTACGGTCGGAGGTTCGAATGCTGCCTCGGGCATGGATGTGTGTGATGTCCTTAGGTTAGTTAGGTTTAAGTAGTTCTAAGTTCTAGGGGACTGATGACCACAGATGTTAAGTCCCATAGTGCTCTAAGTCATTTGTCTTTTTCAAGCGGTTTTCGTTCGCTAGCTGTGTAGTTTTCGTCTCCAAGGAAATGCGGATATTCGCTCAGCACACAAATCAAATACAATTAGAGTAAAATGTTTTAAACTATGGTGATAAAGTGGAAGCTGTAGTGAAAATGGTGTTTGTTTCGTTTTTCGTAACGCATACGACGAAGAAAGAGACGATCCGCGACAGGCGGAGGTATTGCCGTCTGTTGGAAATAAAGTGAACATGATAGGGAGACCATGGACTGCCGACGAGTGACATGTGTGACTGAGGGAAAAAACAAACTGAATCAGAGAGGTTTAAATATGAAGCGACGTCGACGTAATTCTGAAGATGTAATGATTCTTTGCCTTTTTATACGAACAATAGGATTATTATTAATTTACCATTTCTTGGTGGAGAAATGATCGTTCTGGGCTCTTCTGAAATAATGGTAGAGAGATTTGGATATCGAAATGATTTCGTAGAAAATGAAACGTTAAAAGGGAAATGGAATACAAGAAAGTTTGTTTTGATTAACGAAGAGAGGAAGATATTTGTAAACGAATATTGTTTCATTCTAGACGTCAATAGAATGTCATTTGTTTTAAGTACTCATATTCGTTTCAGTTCCAGATTGCAGCCTGCTATTTTGTTTAAAGAGTTCAATTACAGTTCTTAGTGAATAATACTTCTTAAGTATTACTACCCATATGTTAATGGAAATCGGGCCACTTTGGGAGAACGTAAGGACCGATTTCGTCGCTATTTTCAGAAAGCAGTGTAGCTGGGAGTCTACTCATCAAGTAAGTAAAATAAAAATACATTTTCCAGGAACTGGTTGCAGGTCTGACTTTGTTTGTGGCAGTGAAGATTTATCAACTGTAATCCTGGCCCCTTAGCATGCGACGCGGGAGTTGTGAGAAACGTTCTTCAAAAACTTAAATATGGATTGCTTTCTACAGTCTGCGGACTGCAGCCTGTCACAATATAAGCCGCCACAATACTTTCACAGAAAGAAGTTCCTTTCCGCTCCTTGATGATTTTAATACACAGTGGGAAAATTGCATTATCGAACCAAACACTTCACTTAGCAGATGTTGGAGATATATGTATCCTGCAGGCTTCTAAATCAACCAAAAAACGTAGCTGGGAGTAATGGCTTAGAGACTGTAGAGACTGCCGACTATGCCCTGCTTGGACTTCAAATTCGTACGGGAATGGCAACATTGCGACTGACAACGCATTCGATACTTCATGGCACTAACGACTTGATCCACTGAAAATATGAACGTCGAGGAACACGAAACCATTGATCGTGGCATGAAGAAGAACCAAGAAATAAATTAATAACTAAATTTTCACATGGCTTTATGCCTGCAACCGCAAATAAATTTACTGTTAAGAAAGCTAAGGACATTAATTGCTTAATTTTGTAATAGAGTGAGATTTATTAGAATATCTAACTCACGCCACTTAATTTAAGGAAACTAGTAAACTCATGTCTCTGGTAATGATTGTTCTACACGGTATAATTGTGAATTATGTTGTGAATGGGTGCGACAGCCCTGAAAGCGATACTTAAATTACATTTTAAAAATAAACTGAAAAATAGGGGAAATATCTTTCAACCTTTTCTTATTTCAACTTTTCCTTTCGCTAGTAGTAAACAATGTTGATTAAAAATGTAAACGCCATCGTATTTGCAAGATTACACTATCACTGCTAGTACCAAATGCGATCTACGAAGTGAATCCCGCTCTTGGTGAATAAGAAATGAACGCGAACTGACAAGAAATCTTTCAATTCATTCAAGTTAGAAAAAGATACCCAAAATACAAAGTAAAAATCGCAATGCGATAAAATCTGCTGCCTAAAATTTAGTTCACAAATATTGGTAATATTTATTTAGAACATTAAAGGAGTCTAATGGTATAGTACAGCTGTTACAAAAGTAAAGTGGCGAAAGCATATTGTAATTAAGTTGTAGAAATACAATTCACGTTGTTTGTGTAATCAGAGGTATTCACGAAGGAAAATTATTTTTCGTATTTGAAGTTTACATGGGTCTCTACAGCTGTTTCCAAATTAAGCAGTGTTATATTACCAAGCGAGGTGGTGCAGTTCTTAACCCACTGGACACGCATTCAGGAGGACGACGATTCAAACCTGCGTCCGGCCATCCAGATTTAGATTTGCCGTGATTTCCCAAAATCGTTCCAGGCAAATACCAAAGTGGTTTCTTTGACATGGCACGGCCGGTTTCCTTCTCCATCCTTGACACAATCCGAGCTTGTGCTCCGCCTCTAATGACCTCGATGTCCACTGGACCTTAAACCCAATCTTCCTTCCTCCCTTCTTCCTTCCTTCTGTTATACTTCCTAGTGCTTTTCTTGTTCACCGTTCAGGCTTCTCGTAGGGACAGTGAGGCATAACTAAAAGAGGGCCGCGTCCTGACGCGTGCGGGTCGCTAGAACGCACTCCCTCTGGCTTTCCGTGCAATGGCCCGAGTAGCGTCTGTTGAGCGGGTTGCCGCACGGATGCCGGCAGGCGCGACATGAATATGCAGGAGCAGCGCGCCACCTGGCGCACTCTCCTTAGCCGCTCGCCTTTTCACCTCTTGGACCGGTAGTCAGGGAATAAGTGCACAGTAATAAATTTCTGCTCTGTCGAGGTGATATTAATTACGCAAATAAAAATCATTATTTATTCCTCCGCTCCAGCTGTGTTGTTACTGTAGGAAATTTTATTTGTAGGAAAAGTGTTTTACAGGTTTCATCTTGTTTGTATACGAGGTAACGCCTCTTGTTTCGTGTTGAAGTTCCTGACAGATGATGGAATTTACAAGGATAGCAGATTGTACTGAGTTTGGAGCTTTCTATTATGTTTCTGAACGTTAAAATTTTATTGTTGGACCAATTGCCTCAAACAGAATGTTTATTTGTTTTATCTTTATTAAAGAGAGCAAGCGAAATAAGATTTACCGTAAAAGGAAATAACGTTATATGTCGTATATTGGACGCACGCAGAGAAGAATAGTAGTAATAAAGACCGCAGAGAGATGTACAAATATTCGAAACACAAAACTGAATTACGATGTAGAAAAATTAATTTGACATGCATATCTTTTTGAGTACGAAAGAGTCTGAATTTGTCATTTAGCTCATATCCTCCCATTAATGGTTTATATTTAAAGTACTTTGATGTACTAAAGAACAACAAACAAACATTAAATGAAACAACTGAGGTTGTCACTGACATTAACAACTGAGCTGTTTATCATTTGTGCATGTTAACAATTATGCCGAAACCCACGTGGAATGCATTAATTTCATGCCACTTTGAAGGTGCTTTCGGAAAGCAGTCGTATGATTTTCATTCTGGTACCATTATCAGGTAGGATTAATGGAGCAAATAGAGAAGGGACAACGAAGAATTAAACATTTTGTTAAACGATCGTTTAGTAAGCGCGAGAACGGAGATACAAATCAAAATGCAGTGGCATTCCCTTCAAGAGTGCGTTGTGCGTCGCGGAGAGCGTACCTGTGGAAATACCGAGAGCGTACGTTCCGGGAGAGTCAGGTAAGACATTACTTCCTCCCACATAGACCACGGGAAATGACATTTGTGGAAATGCATAGACATTAGAGCTTGTACGGAAGCTTACGCCGCGCGGGATTAGCCGTGCGGTCTGTGGCGCTGCAGTCATGGACTGTGGGGTTCGTCCCGGTGGAGGTTGGAGTCCTCTCTCGGGCATGGGTGTGTGTGTTTGTCCCTAGGATAATTTAGTTAAAGTAGTGTGTAAGCTTAGGTACTGATAACCTTAGCAGTTAAGTTCCATAAGATTTCACACACATTTGAACATTGGAAGCTTACGGGAAGTCGTTCTCCCCACACACCGTTTTCGAGTGGGGGAGGAAATGGGGGAAATGACGATAGTACAACAGAAGTACCCTCCGCCACATACCGTAAGATGCCTTCTAGACTGCAGACGTAGGCATTTTCTGGGAAAGACCGTCAGACTGGGCACGCAGGCTCGCGACTCGAACTGGTGATATGATTTACTGAATAGCGGCGTTAATTCGAAAACGTCGCGCATTTATGGGAACAGGAACAACAGGAACAGAATAACAAAACAGTTTGAGAAACAGCTCCCACTGACAATCTACATATAGCAGTGGACAAAAATATGGAAACACATCAAACACATTACCATGTCTAATTCGGTGAAGGAAACCAACTGGCATTCAAAACAGCTTCCAGTTACACGAGTATAGCAAGTGGCACGAGCAAGTAACGATGATGGAGATGTACAGCGATTACTGACTCTTATCTTCAAGGCACGATACAAAGGCTCAATAATACTGACATTTAGTGCCTGTGCTGTCCAGGGGAGATGTTACAATTCATCCTTGTACTCACAAACAGTCTTGGACGATGAGACCTCTATAACACGGAGCCCAGTCATCTTGGAAAGCAGCTTTATCATTGGGGAACAAATATTGTACCACCGGGCGGACCTGAACAGCCAAAATGGTTGCATAACCCTTGACAGTAATGATATCTTGTAAAGTAACCGTGGGGCACTTGGAACACCACCATATGGTTGCATAAGTGATCAGCGAGTTCCTACACATGTTTCACTCTTGGGATGTAAATTAGGCCAGAAACTGGCAACAGACACCACGTTTTCCGTTACGGGGAAGCCCTTCTTTGATGTGTGGCTTTTGAATTCGTGCTCGCCCTGCAATTACCCTCTTGTGGAGCTCCCTTGTGTTGGTTTGTTGCTTGCAATGTTGACGAGTGTAACATTCATTTCTGCTGTGACTTTTCCTGCTACTGTCCTCTGATTTTTCGTCACAATCCCCTCGCCACGATTACTTAACATACATACATTCGTCCATGTTGTGACATAGCGGATGATGTTTTCCCGCTTTCCCTGTATGTAGTATAAATCCTTACGGTGCCTCCTGAAACATTCGGCTCATAACACGTAACATACGACCACCAACAAACTGCCAACATTCGAAGTGATTTAGCTGCAACGTAATTCACTCACAAAGCACAGAACACGCTTCTGACCACGACCGATGTTTGCGAAGTGTTGAGGAGATCTCATAGGTACCTTTCTTGTTAAAATACAACAACACATTCTACAGGCTGAGACAGCATCTTGATTTATGTTCAAGTATGTATTTCTCACGATATTTCCGTGTTTCTGACCAATCCTTGCACTTATCTTAAATGATTTTGTAATGCCATTTTTTCCAGATAATGATACATCTCGAGACAATGGTTCCAGAACGAAATTTTCGTTCTGTATCGGAGTGTGTGCTGACATGAAACTTCTGGAATTTTCAAATTTGGAAAGTGGGAGATGAGACACTGGTGGAAGTGAAGCTGTGAGGACGAGTCGTGACTCGTGCTTGGGTAGCTCATTCGGTACATTACTTGGCAGAGAAAGGCAAAGGTCCCGAGTACGAGTCCCGATCAGGCACACAGTTTTCATCAGCCAGGATGTCTCCTGAGACGTGTTGCTGTATTAAACACCATGAAATTTCTCCAAAAACATTTGCAATTTTTCACCTGTTTTGATAAGGTACCTCACACTAGATATACCAGCTGAAAAAGGAAGAAACCGAAGAGTATAGTAATTTTACACCAAGAATGAATGACGCTTCTAGTTAAGTACTGTTAAATTTTGTAGCTACGTAACGTAAGAGTATCTGTGCCCTCGGAAACGTTCTTTTCGCATTTCCGTTTATAGATTCTCATAATGTTCATTTCACAATTGTTCCTTGATTACATTTCGGATATAAATTGTCATTACCACATCTAAAACAAAGTTGCCTAATTGTCTGTCTGGAGGTTCATATTCGCAGTCCTGATACACGCTGATATACCCTCGCCACAATACCGTAGTACGTCGCTAGAAGGCCCAAAAGATGGCGCAGTTCTCGGATCAAGATCAAGTGGAGTATCATGCGGTTATTCATTTTCTACATTAGATGGGAAATACGGTGAACAAGAAATTATCAGTTAGTGAAAGTGTACGATAACAATGTATCATCGTAGGACACAGTTGTCAGGTGGCTTAGACGTTTCTAGAGCGTTCCCATAAATCTGAAGCACGAAAAACGAAGCGCCAGACCATCTCTGGGTAAATAACCGCTAATCGCATAAGGCGTGGGAAACTCGGCATTCGAAGACCAGCGCTTACGAGTCGAAGCGAGGAGTGGAAAGAGTGAAAATCAGTCATCGATCAGGACTGACTCAGCTTACAGGAAAATCGAAATAACCTTTCGTGAAATCAAAAGCAACGGTGATAATATAAGAGAGCAACGTGAACTTCACTGTTAAATGTAGAGGAGTGAGTGAATAGGTGGAAAGAGTACATTGAAATCTTCTATGAGGGGGCATATTTGTATGGTATTATAGAAGAAGAAACAGGAGTCGAAACGTAAGAGATGGGATATCCAGTATTAGAATCAGGATTTAAGAGAGCTTTGGAGGACTTAAGATCAAACAAGGGAGAAGTGGCGGATAAAATTCCGTCACTATTTCTGAAATCATTGAAGGAAGTGCTAACTAAACGAATTTTCACTTTGATGTTCACAATGTATGAGACTGGTGACATACCATTTGACTTTCGGACAAATATCATCCACACAATTCTGAAGGTTGCAAGAGCTGACAAGTGTGAGAATTTCCGCAGAATCAGCTTAACGGCTCATGCACCCGAATCGTTTACAAGAATAGTATACAGAAGAATGGAAAAGAAAATTGAGGATGTGTTAGATGACGATCAGTTTGTCTTTAAGCACCAGATAGACTGATCTGACGTTGCGGTTCACAACGAAAGCAAGACTAAAGGAAACTCAAGAGACATTCATAGGATTTGAGGACCTGAAAAAAGCAGTTCGATAATGTAGAATGGTTCAAGACGTTCGAAATTCTGAGAAAAATTTGGGTAAGTTATAATGAGAGAGAGTTGATATAAAACATGTACAAGAAACATGAAGGTATAGTAAGAGTGGACGACTAACGACGGAGTCTCAGATTAAAAAGGGTGTAAGATAGGTGTGTAGTCTTTCCCTCCTACTGTACAATCTGTACATCGAAGAAGCAATGACGGATATAAAAGAAAGTTTCAGGAGTGGAACTAAAATAATTCAAAGTGGAAGGATATCAATGATATAATTCGCTAATGACATTGCTATCCTGAATGAAAGTGAACAGGAATTACATGACCTGCTGAATGGAACGAAAAGTCTAATGAGTACAGAATATGGACTGAGAGTAAATCGAAGAGAGAAGAAAGTACTCAGAAGTAGCAAAAATGAGAACAGTGAGAAATTTAGCATCAGTATTGACGATCACGAAGTACATGAAGTTAAGGAATTGTACTACCCAGGCAGCAAAATAACCAATGACGGGAGGAGTAAAGAGGATATGAGAATCATACTAGCACTGGCGAAAAGGGTATTTCTGGCCAAGAGAGGTCTACTAGCACCAAACGTAGGTCTTAACTTGAGGAAGAAATTTCTGAGAATATACGTCCGCAGCAGTGCAGTGACACATGGACTGTGGGAAAACCAGAACAGGAGAGAATCGAAACATTTGAGATATGGTGCTACAGGCGAATGTTAAGAATTAGGTGGACTGATAAGGTAAGGAATGAGAAGGTTCTCCACAGAATCGGAGAGGAAAAGAATATGTGGAAAACACTGAGAAGAAGGGGGGGACAGGATGATAGCACAGCTGATAAGACATCAGGGAATGACATCCGTGGTACTAGACGGAGCTGGAGAGGGCAAAAACTATAGAGGAAGAGAGAGACTGGAATACATCAAGCAGATAACTGAGGACGTAGGTTGCTAATGCAGAGATGAAGAGGTTGGCGCAGGAAAGCAGTTTGTGTTATGTCGTATCAAAAGTATCAAACCAGTCAGAGGACTGACAACTCAAAAAAAAAGGTGTGAAGCTACTGTCACGTACCCAAGGTATAACAGAGCGGTGCAGTTGCGGAGCTATCATTTGTACTGAGATGATTCGTGAGAAGGTTTCCTATGTGATTATGCCCGCACAGCGGAAATTAACAGATTTTCGACGCGGAATGTTAGATGCAGCTAGACACTTGGGACACTCCATTCCACAAATCGTCAGGGAGATCAATATACCTAGTTCCACAGTATCAAGATTGTGGCGAGAATACCAAATTTTAGGCATTGCTTCTCTTCTCGCAGTGGCGGAGGCCTTCACTTTATGATCGAGATCAACGCTCCTTACGTAGAGTTGTCAGTGCTAACAGACAAGCAACACACAATCGATGTGGGACGTACCACAAACGTATCCTTTAGGACAGTGCGGCGAAATTTGGCATTAATGGGCTGTGGAAACAATAGAACCGACGTGAGTGCCTTTGCTAACGGCTTGATATCGCCTGGAGAGCCTTTACTGACATCATGGTCATATCGGTTGGACGACTGTAAAACCGTAGCCTGGTCGGATGAGTCCCGATTTCAGTTGGTAAGAGCTGAAGGTAGGATTCGAGTGTGGCAGAGATTCCGCGTTGAAATGGACCCAAATAGTCAACAAGATACTGTACAAGCAGGTGGTGGCTCCATAGTGGTGTGGGCTGCGTTTACATGAAATGGCCTGGCTCCTCCGGTCCAACTGAAGCGACCACTGAATCAAAATGGCTGTGTTCCGCTCCTTGATGACAACGTGCATCCACTCATGGACGTCACGTTCCCAAACAACGATGTAATTTTTGTGGATGACACTGTGCTATGTCATAGGGCCACAGTTGCTCGAACTGTCCAGAATGTTCTTCAAACCAATCGCGAACGAGTGATTTCATCATTCAGATCACCCGACGTGAATCCCATCGAACATCTATGGGACATAATCGAGAGTTCAGTTCATGCGCAAAATCCTGCACCGGCAACACTTTCATAATTATGGACAGCTATAGAGACAGAATCAATATTTCTACAGGGGATTTCCACCAACTAATTGAGTCCATGACACGTCGAGTGGCTGCAATGCGCCGGGCAAAAGGAGATGAGACACAACTGTAGGAGATATCCCATGTTTTTTTCACATTAGTATATATAATTCTCATTATATACGAGGAAAGAGTGGGTCGCTGGAGGGCAGGGAACGCGATGAAAATTATGACTGAAAATTGGATCGCGAAACTTGAAAGTCAGAGAAACGCCTGTCTTGTGGTACAGCGCGAAACGTCGCAGGATGAAATCCCGCTTGGAACACAAAATATTTCAATCCGCCTATAACCTAACCTTTACCTCTCCTCTCAATGATTCTCTAGAAACCACGCACAGGCTGGGTCCGTTAAGGACATGCGAGGAGCTGAGGTGACGTACAGTTGAAAAATTTGCTCCAGGCTGTTGAGCCACACGGTACTGCAATTATCAGGAAAGGTTATATTGCGAGTTTTTGGGGGCTACTTAGGTATGATGCTCACAGAGGGTGCTCGCAAGAAACAACCATCACAGGAGCATAGCACCACAATCTCTTGTCAAGACGATGCGTCAGTTGAGGCTGTCCGGCGTGGTGTTTTCGCTCCACGACAACGTACCAGCTGCCGGCCGGAGTGGCCGAGTGGTTTTAGGCGCTACAGTCTGGAATCGCGCGACCGCTACGGTCGCAGGTTCGAATCCTGCCTCGGGCATGGATGTGCCTGATGTCCTTAGGTTACTTAGGTTTAAGTAGTTCTAAGTTCTAGGGGACTGATGACCTCAGATGATAAGTCCCATAGTGCTCAGAGCCATTTGAACGTACCAGCTTCATCTGCATACGATGCAGTTAAGGACGCATCTTTCTCTACTTCAAAATTTTTCGCTGACACAGGATTCTCATAACGTAACACTCAGAGATTTTTCCCTTTTTGTCAGATTAAGAAACCAGGCTTATCCCTAATGAAGACCATGTGATTTTCGAGGTTAAATGTTTCCTGAAACGATAAAATGGAAACTTCTACTTCCAAGATATCCCATAAGTCATTCAAAGGTGGAAAACTTTTTTGCATTGATAAGTGAATATACGGAGAAAGACTGGCACCACCAACAAATATCATGGTCGCTGATTGATTTTTTCGAGAAATGCGGGGTTTGCATTCCAAATTTTTTCCTCGCCTGTGTCTCACATTATAAAACATAATTATCCCAAATGATGCCTTTCTTTCTTCTGAACGTGAGGGTTGCAAACAAATTATTCTTACATATGAAAGCGATATACTTAAATGGGGTAAAGTCCATTGAGTAAGAAGGAAAGTACAAGCTGCTTGCGTTGCTCGCGGAGCTCTGCTCTTTAGTGCTGAAGCTGCTTTGTGCAAAACGAGCCTGGTTAAAGGCGGAGCTCTGACAGTTTTTACTATGCGGTCGTAAATGTCAGTAATCAAGCAGTCACACGGGGGAACACGACTGGTTTTTTGTACGTGAAAGGAGGAGGCGTTACTGCTGGGAACACGCTAATGAAAACTTTACTCTGGCCACATGCGGCCTCGCAAAAATCGATTCCATCAGATTACTAGCTCGTAAATATGTTTCTCGGTCACGCTCTATGGCAGCCCCCTGGTGCCGCGAGGTTATACATCACACGTGCTGGCGAGTAACCGTGCCGCACACGTCTCGTGCAGCGTTACCGCCCGTAAGTAAAGGTTCAGTCGATACTGTTGCACAGCGTCGTTAAATCACACAGACAAAGCGTTTGGAAGCCATATCCCCATCTGCACTTCCGTGGCATCTGTGCTCGAACGTCCGTTACCTTATCATTATCAATTAGTGGAGTTTGATATGAGGAGTGTCCAGCGGCCGACTTTGCCGGTGCCACTTCATAAGAGATATATTCATGTCTGTAGAGGAACTATAGCGCATTCTTCCTCAAGAGCTGAGACCAGAGAAGGTAGATATGTTGGACACTGGGGTCTGGGGCGAAGCAGAAATTCCAGACGTGTTCTGTTGTTTTCATTTCGGGACTCTGTGCAGGCCAGTCCATTTCAGGAATGTTACTGTCCACGAACCACTGGCTCACAGATGCTGCTTTATGACAGGATGCACAGTCGTGCTGAAACAATCGTCGTCTCTAAGATGTTCCTCTACCACACGCAATGCACAGTACTGTATAATGCGTTCATATCCTTCCACATGGATGTGTGTGATGTCCTTAGGTTAGTTAGGTTTAAGTACTAGGTTCTAGGGGACTGATGACCTCAGATGTTAAGTCCCATAGTGCTCAGAGCCATTTGAACCTTCCACATGTAGTGTTTTCATAAGCGTAATAAGGAGACCACGCTCTAATCACGAAAACCACACCCGCAACGTAACACTACCTCCTCTCTGCTTTACTGTTGGTACTACACATGATGACAGGTGACGTTTGCCAGGTATTTTCCGAACCGAAACCTTTCCAGCGTCTTCCCACAGACTATAAAACTACAAGCGTGATTCATCACCCCAAATAGCTCTTTTTCAGTCGTCCTTCCTCTATCCAGTGGCGTCGATCTTTACATTAGCTCAAGTGCCGCTTACACCCAAACATCCAGAAGTCAGACACTCAGATAGGTACCAAACGTTATATGTCGATAGAATATCAACCAAAACACCAATTTAGTTCGTGCTATGTACCATAGTCTTGTACAAAATTCGTGAACGGCAATGCAAAGTAACACCAGAACAACGGAGCACAAGAAAAGCTTATCACTGCGTAACAGTTTTGCAGATCTCGCTTGGGTGAGTTGGTAGCGTGTGTGACCGTTCAATTTGTTTTAATTGTGTACGCGTGTGTAGTGCCAACAGTAAAGCATAGATGAGGTTGTGTGGTTTTCATGATTAGAGCGTGGTCTTCTTATTGCGCTTATGAAAACATTACATGTGGAGGAACACCTTCCTGGCATGTAAAAGAACTTTTTGGGATTTGTAGGAATGTTTTTTTGGCAGTCGGCCTTCGCTTCGTTAGCTGAATATAGTAAACCTACATAGTACTTTAGTATAGATAGGCATGGTGTTCTGTCGGTCATGTGCGAGACAACAGATATCACTCTTGATGAAGCACCTAGCGTATTTTTAGTTTTATAGAATAGCCATAAACAATCGGAACAGTAAATAAAGAAACAATTGCATAGCACGGAAGTATTAATAGTCACACATAACTCTTTCGCGCATGCGCCGGGTCATAACAAACTGCCCGTATTAAAGTCACTTAAGTCAGTGGATTTCCCCAATTAAGAGTTCAAATGGTTCAAACGGCTCTGAGCACTATGGGACTTAACATCTGTGGTCATCAGTCCCCTACAACTTAGAACTACTTAAACCTAACTAACCTAAGGACATCACAAACATCCATGCCCGAGGCAGGATTCGAACCTGCGACCGTAGCAGTCGCGCGGTTCCGGACTGAGCGCCTGAACCGTTAGACCACCCCGGCCGGCCCCAATTAAGGGCCGTATCATCGCTGACAGAGTAGTTCTTATCAGAGTCGACAGCAAATCAACACCGACAACGGTAGTTCAGATACACAAGCCGACGTCGCAAGCTGAAGATGAAGAGATAGAGAAAGTGTATGAGGATATGGAAGGGTAATACACTATATAAAGGAGGATGAAAATATAATAGTCATGGAGGACTGGAATGCAATTGTAGGGGAAGGAGTAGAAGAAAAGGTTACAGGAGAATATGGGCTTGGCACAAGGAATGAGAGAGGAGAAAGACTAATTGAGTTCTGTAACAAGTTTCAGCTACTAATAGCGAATCTCTGTTCAACAATCACAAGGGGAGGAGGTATACTTGAAAAAGGCCAGGTGACACGGGAAGATATCAGATTACATTACGGTCAGACAGAGATTACAAAATCAGATACTGGATTGTAAGGCGTACCCAGGAGCAGATATAGACCCAGATCACAATATGGTAGTGATGAAGTGTAGGCTGAAGTTTAAGAACCCAATATAGGGAGAAGTGGAATAAGGGAGTACTAAGTAATGACGAGATACGCTTGAAGTTTGCTAAGGCTATAGATACAGCAATAAGGAATAGCTCAGTAGGCAGTTTAGTTGAAGACGAATGGACATCTCTAAAAAGCGCGACCAAGAACTTGGAATGAAAAATATAGGTACAACTGCTAGAAATCATGGTTAACAGAAGAAATACTTCAGCTGATCGAGGGAAGAACGACGTACAAAAGTGTTCAGGGAAATTCAGGAACACAGAAATACAAGTCACTGAGGATTGAAATAAATAGGAAGCGCAAGGAATCTAAGACGAAATGGCTGCATGTAAAATGTGAAGAAATCGAAAATGAAATGATTCTCGGAAGGTCTGTCTCACCATACAGGAAAGTTAAAACGACTTTCTTTGAAGTTAAAAGCAAGGGTGGTAAAGTTAAGAGCGTAACGGGAATTCTACTGTTAGATGCAGAGGAGAGAGCGGATAGGTGGAAAGAGTACATTGAATACATCTATCAGGGGGAAGATTAGTGTGATGTCCTAGAAGAAGAAACAGAAGTCGATTTAGAAGAGACAGAGTATCCAGTATTAAAATCAGAATGTAAGACGTATTTGGAGGACTTAAGATCAAATAAGGCAGAAGGGATAGACAAAATCCCATCAGAACTTCTAACGTCATTGGGGGAAGTGGCAACAAAACGACTATTCAACTTGGTGTGTAGATTGTATGAGTCTCACTTTCGGGAAAAAGATCATCCAAACAATTCTGAAGACTGCAAGAGCTAACAAGTGCGAGAATTATCGCACAGTCAGCTTAACAGCATTCAAATTGCTGACAAGAATAATATACAGAAGAATGGAAATGAAAATTGATGATGTCTTAGATGACGATCGGTTTGGCTTTAGGAAAGGTAAAGGCACCAGAGAGACTGTTCTGACGTTGCGGTTGAGAATGAAAGCAAGACTAAAGAAACCTCAAGACACGAGCATACGATTTGTCGACCTGGAAAAAACGTTCAATGTAAAATGGTGCAAGACGTTCGAGATTCTGAGAAAAATTGGTGTAAGTTATAGGGAGAGACGGTTAATATGCAATATGTACAAGAGTCATGAGGATATGATAAGAGTGTACGACTAACGGCGACGTCTCGAATTAAAAAGGGTGTAAGACAGGGATGTAGTCTTTCGCCCCTACTATTCAATCTGCACATAGAAAAAGCAATGATGGAAAGAAAAGAAAGGTTCAGGAGTGGAATTAAAATTAAAAGTGAAAGGATATCAGTGATACGATTCGCTGACGACATGGTTCGCCTGAGTGAAAGTGAAGAAGAATTACATGATCTGTCGAATGGAATGAACTAAAGAGTACAAAATATGGACTGAGAGTAAATCGAAGAGAGACGAAAGTAATGAGAAATAGCAAATATGAGAAGAGAGATAAACTTAACTACAGGATTGATGGTCACGAGGTAAGACTTCAGGAATTTACTACCTAGATAGCATAATAACCAATGACGGACGGAGCAGGGAGGATATCAAAAGCCGGGTAGCAGTGGCAAAAAGGGCATTCCTGGCGAAGAAACGTTTACTAGTATGAAACATAGGCCTTAATTTGAGGAGCACAGCATTGTATGGTAGTGAAACGTGGACTGTGGGAAAAGCGGAACAGAGGAGAATGAAATCATTTGATGTATGGTGTTATAGACGAATGTTGAAAATTAGGTGGAATGATAAGGTAAGGAGTGAGGAGGTTCGGGACAGAACAGGAGAGGAAAAGAATATGTGGAAAACAGTAGCAACGAGAACGGGAGGATGATAGAAAGTCTGTTAAGACATCAGGGACTGACTTCCATGGTACTAGAGGGTGCTGTAGAGCGTAAAATATATAGCGGAAGACAGTGTGGTGTCACCGCCAGACACCACACTTGCTAGGTGGTAGCTTTAAATCGGCCGCGGTCCATTAGTACATGTCGGACCCGCGTGTCGCCACTGTCAGTGATCGCAGACCGAGCGCCACCATACGGCAGGTCTAGAGAGACGTACTAGCACGCCCCAGTTGTACGGACGACTTCGCTAGCGATGCACACTGACGAAGCCTCGCTCATTTGCAGAGCAGATAGTTAGAATAGCCTTCAGCTAAGTCAATGGCTACGACCTAGCAAGGCGCCATTAGTAACATTGCATGTATCTACGAAGTCTCACTTCTATCGTCAAGAGCGATGTACAACAATGATGGATTAAAATTAAGTATTCCAGCAGCTACGTATTTTTCTTTATAGCATTCATTACGTATCCTGTTTCAGACCTATCTCTAGCCTGCGTGGGTTAACGCGTGCATATCGGCTTCCTCACTCAGGTAGTGTTCGTAGTGTTGGATAACTGCTAACACTACACAGAGATTGTAATAAATTCAGCAAATAATAGAGGATGTAGGTTTTAAGTGCTTCTCTGAGATGATGAGGTTGGTACTGGAGAGGAATTCGTGACGGGCCGCATCAAACCAGTCAGGAGAGTGATGACTCAAAGAAAAAATAGAATCATCGCTATAATAATTCCGCTTTTGTCTCTGCTCCGATCATGTATAAGGAATGCACGACAGACCTGACCAGGAACATATTTGCAGCATAGCTGTTGCTGGACTGAGCCTTGTTAATGAACATCGTCGATGCAACGCTGGACTCTATTCATCAAACTGTGAGACACGCGTAGCTGCTCTCCCTAAGGGACAGCAATAGCGTTTTCTGTGTCCTGCTGAGCTCTTACATTGTGTGAGGACTGTCTGAGTATATCTTACAGCTTTAGTTTGCACCAGAGGCAGAAATCGCAGGGAGAGAAACATGACGATCGAGGTGGCCAGGTTACCGCACTTCCTCTGCTGATCGTCCTCTCCTAACGTAAAGTCTCAAGCGCTCGTGACAATGCTGTCAATGTGGTGTATGCTGTTGCTTTGCCTTGCTGGAAATACCCATACTGTCGTTCATTTTCTGTGAGATAATCCACTTAGAGACTAAATGCTTCTGGAAATACCGGTTAGAATTAACAGTTCGTTGAAGGAATCGTGCTCAGATGCTGGAACCGGACACTGCGCAACGATCAAATGTTCAAATGTGTGTGGACTGAACTGCTAAGGTCATCAGTCCCTAAGCTCACACACTACATAACCAAAATTATCCTAAGGACAAACACACACACACACACACCCATGGCCGAGGGAGGACTCGAACCTCCGCGGGGATCAGCCGCACAGTCCATGACTGCAGCGCCTGAGACCGCTCGGCTAATCCCGCGCGGCCGCACCGAACACCAGTCGTGAAATTATGCAACGGTTCTTTAAGGTACTGACAGGGATTTTCCTCGGGTTATACAATATGCAAAGGAACGAAGAGGAAACAGTAACACTAGAAGACGAAGTGCTCGGATTAAAAGGTGTGTGCGACAGGGATTTGCTCTTTCGACCCTGGTATTCAATCTGTAAACTGAAGAGACAATGACAGGAATAAAAGGAAGGATCAAGAGTGGTATTAAAATTCGAAAAGAAACGATTTCAATGTAAGATTTACTGATAACTTTGCTATCCTGAGTGAAAGTGACGATGAATTACAGGACTTGCCGAATGGAATGAACAGTCCAATGAGAGCAAAATATGGCCTGAGAGTAAATCGAAGAAAGACGAAAACAATGCAAAGTAGCAGAAACGGGAAGAGCGAGGAATTTAACATCAGAATTAAGGATCACAAAGTAGGCGAAATTAAGGAACCCTGCCGCCCAGCTAGCAACATAATCTATGATGCACGAGGCATGTAGAATATAAATAGTAGAATATCACTGGCAAAAAGAGCATTCCTGGCCAAGAGAAGTCTACTAATATCAAACATGGGCCTTAATTTGAAGAGTAAATTTCTGAGACTTTACTCTAGGAGCGCAGTATTGTATGGCAGTGAAACATAGACTCTGGGAAAAACGGAACAGAAGAGACTCGAAGCATTTGAGATGTGGTGCTAGAGACGAATGTTGAAAATTAGGTGGACCAATAAGGCAAGGAATGAGGAGGTTTTGCGCACATTCGGAGAGGTATATAATATGTGGAAAATACTGACAAGGAGAAGGGATAGGATGACAGGGCGTCTGTTAAGACATAAGGGAATAACTTCCATGGTACTTGAGGGAACTGTAGAGGGTAAACACTGTAGAGGAAGACAGAGATTGGAATACATCCAACAAATAATTTTGGACGTAAGTTGTTGCAACTGCTACTATTAGACGAGAAGATTTTCATAGCAGAGGAATTGGTGGGGGGCCCCCCTCAAACCAGTCAGAAAACTGATGACTCAAAAAGGTGCATGTTTTGTGAGTTCGCATACCGTGATTGGCCGAATCTGGTCTCTTCTGAAGAAAAGAATACCTGATGATCCAAAACTCCTGATTACACTTGACCCAGCAACAACCGGTACAAATCAACACGTGAAAGTTCGGCTCAACGCTTTAACCCATGGGCACAAGTAAGCTTTTAAGGATGTAGATATAGGTGCTTTGTGATAACGTTTCGACACACACGGATAAATGGCGTCGAGATTTCGTCGCACTTTGAACCACGCTTTCTTTCAATGGACTTGTATTTTATGGTGTTCTAAATTCTTCGGATAGTTGCTGTTTTCTTCGCTGTAGAGCCCTTCCCTCGCAAGTTTTGTACTGCAGAATTTTACAAAACACTTCCAGGCATCTACTTTTTCCACGAATAGTGTCTGACATAACGCTCGTCAAAGAACAGGCGTTATTTTATCGTATGCACCATTTTTGTTGGATTCAGCTGGGGACTTACACATATCTACTCCTCTCAGTTACAGAAAGGTAATGACCCACCCAAATTCTCGCGACTGGGCTTGCGGGAGATATACATGAGCAGAAATGTGACAGCAGCTGACTGGTGTATCGAAGTCAGGGTTTCCAACAGTTCTTGTGATTAGCTGTTCTCCTGGCCATTAACAAGGCCGATGCAGCGTTACTCTTACAAATATCTTCCGGGACAACTTTATATGTCCCGCGCTGTATTCACCTTACCGCGTCACGTGGCCGTGAAGCCACCAGGCAGTGGTCATAATGTTTTGCATCATTAGTGTTTGTCAGTTTCAAAGATTTTATTAGATTTTACTAGGACAGTGTGAAATTCATAACTGCAAGAGAAATCACATAAGATTACATAAGTCTAAACCTATTCTCAGCAGATTTAAATGAAGTTTTCAGAAAATGAAAGTAACAAATCAGAGAAGTGGTTTTATTATCTGAAACGCTTCTTCAGAGACTTGAAATACGTACATTTTTGTGTTTATACTGTTACTGGACATCACACTTCTAGGTTATAAAAAGTTCTGGCACTTCCGGATTTTCTATAACGTAATAATCGTTTAACTTTGCACTTACAAATTTCATAGATGCTGCTCCAAGTGTGGGTTTTTTTTGCGCTTTTACAATCATTCTGCTTTTGGTTAACATCATTCAAAATTTCATTTGCACAGCACTGCAGTGGAGGAAAACTACCATATCGAGAAAGCCATTCTAGAGAACAAATAGGTGGTAAACGACCAGACACCTATCAACACAAGCTCTCTGCCAAACGTAATAAAATAAACAATGAAATAAGAAAAAACCTATATCTATTTATACAAAAAAATGGTTCAAATGGTTCTGAGCACTATGGGACTCAACATCTTAGGTCATAAGTCCCCTAGAACTTAGAACTACTTAAACCTAACTAACCTAAGGACATCACACACACCCATGCCCGAGGCAGGATTCGAACCTGCGACCGTAGCAGTCCCGCGGTTCCGGACTGCAGCGCCAGAACCCATAGTCTATTTATACACCTACCCGTACTAACACAAAAGCAAATTCGTACATGCACACACAATATCATAACAAAATATAAGTAAAATGGAAACGGACAAATACCAATTCGCACACACACACACACACACACACACACACACACACACACACACACACACACACACAGAGAGAGAGAGAGAGAGAGAGAGAGAGAGAGAGAGAGATATCGCAGACATAATCGCACATATTCGATGGTTGGCAATAAAATTCAGCAGCTGGCAACAACATCCAGAATATCCTATCAAGTAAATGAGTCATGGGACCGCGCAAATGAAATTGCGAATTGCAATAAGCAGAAGGAGAGCAGCTGTAAAACCTGGAAAAGAACTCATGTAGAGCAGCAACTACGAAATTTGTAGTATAAATTTAAGTTATCATTGCGTTTTAGAAAACAAGAAAGTGTCAGAACTGTTTATAACCTCAATTTATAATGTCCAGTATGTTAAAAAAATGTTATAAAGAGAAATAGTTCTATATTTCATACCATTGAAGTTGCACTGCAAATAAAAATGGTGAAACCGTTCGGGGCATAAAAAATACGTTTCCTTCAGCTGTAATTATTAGATGGATGCAAAGCTAGAACTACGAGCATAAACAGAATATTACACGCGAATGAGGACGATAGTACAACAAAAGTTGAAGATGGAACACACTTTAATTATGTTTGTTGTACTAATGACACTCTTTTGTTGGCCTGTAGCGCAGATAAACTGCGGCGACAAACGGAAGGAATCATTGAAGAAATCTGAAGGTAGGCCTGAAAAATCAATGACAATTCGACTACAAGAAAGTGCAAGCAACATATCGAGAATAACTTAGTATACATTGAGAGTGAATTTCTTAGAACGATTTGAGTTCTTGTAATGGAGACTCTTCCGACTGGTGTGTAACATGCATGAGATAAGAGAAACAACCTCAGACTTCAAGAACAACATAATAATTCCAGAGAGAAAAAAAGCAGGTGCTGACAGGTGTGAATATTACCACACTTTCAATTTAATACGTCTTGATTGCAAAATACTAACTAGACTTCTGTAAAAAATGATTGAGAAACTGGTAGAAGCCGACCTCGCGGAAGATAAGTTTGGAATCTGGAGAAATTTAGGATCATATGAAGCAATACTGACTCTACGGCTTCTCTTAAAGATAGATTAAGAAAAGCAAACATGAGTCTACAGAGTTCGTAGTCTTAGAGAAAGCTCATGAAAATATCGAGCGGAATATTATATTTGAAATTCTGAAGGTAGAAGGTGTGAATGAATGGATAATCGTATGGAATTTTTGGCCGGGAGGCCCCATCCGGGGGAAAAAAATGGTTCTAATGGCTCTAAGCACTATGGGACTTAACATCTGAGGTCATCCGTCCCATCCGGGGAAGTTCGACCGCCGAGTGCAAGTCTTATTTCAGTCGATGCCACATTTGGCGACTTACGTGACGGTGATGAGGATGAAATGATGATGAGGACAACACAAAACGCAATCCTCGAGCGGAGAAAATCCCAAACCCGGCTGGGAGTCGAATCCGAGCCCGCTGAATGGGAGGCAAGCACGAAACCACTCATCTAAGAAGGCAGACAGATAGAAGGTGTAAAAAATAGGTAGTGAAAGGATATTTACAATTTTTACAGAAACCAGAAAGCAGCTATGAGTCGAGGGGTGTGAAAGGGAAGCATTCATTCAAAAAGAAGTGAGATAGGGTTGTAGCATATCCCCGAATATTATTTAATCTGTACACTGAGCAAGCAGTAAAGGAAACCAAAGAATTTGGTGTAGAATTTAATGTTTAGGGAAAAGAAGAAAAAATTTGGAGCTTTGACGATGGCACTGTAATTCCGCCTGAGACAGCAAATATCTTGGAAGAGCAGTTGAACGTAATGGAAAGTGTTTCGAAATGAGCAAAGAAGATGAACATCAACGAAAGCAAATAATGGAAGACTGTCGAATAAAACCAGGTGATGCTCAGGGAATTAGTCTACGAAACGAGACATTTGAAGTAGTAGAAGAGTTCTGCTATTTGCGCAGCAAAATAACTAATGATCGTCGAAGCAGAAAGGGCATAAAATGTAGAGCGGCAACGGCAAGAAAAGCGTTTCTCAAGAAGAGAAATTTGTTAACATCGAATATAAATTTAGGTATGTAAATTGAAGGTGGATGGAAGTGAAAGAAAAGGTAAGGGAAGAGAGTATTGATGTCAGCCGCATCGGGAGTTTACGCGGAAGCAGCGGCAACCAATGAAAATGTGTGCCGGACCGGGTTTCGAAACCGGGATCTTTTACTTACTAGGCAGTTTCTTGGACAGAGTGTTTGTCGCAGCTGGGCCGACTATGTCGGCACGCTTTGCGGCCGAAACACACGCCCACCTAACGCCACCTGTCCGCTGTGCCTGCCCATGTCCTCCATACTCGTTACTTGGAGATTACCTCAGTAGGTACTGAAAGTGGTGGATTCCCTGCCCTTTCCCCTGCCTCCACCTTCAGTTAACATACAATGTATCACAGCTGCAGATTCTGTGTGGCGTGTGTACTTTCGGATGTGTAATATATGTAAGTTCCAGGAAGTCTTTTATGAAAGCGCTTGTAGCGAGCGTAGCCATTTATGGAAGTCAAACATGGAAGATAAACAGTTTAGAGGAGAAGAGAGTCGAAGCTTTTGGAGAAGAATGCTGTAGATTAGATGGGTACATCACTCAGCTACTGAGGAGGCACTGAATAGAATTAGGGAGAAAATAAGTTTGTGGCACAAACCGACTAGAAGAATGGATTGGTTAATAGAACACATTCTGAGACACCAAGGGGTCACCAATATAGTACTGGAGGGAAGTGTCGGGGGTAAAAATCGTAGAGTGAGGCCAAGAGATGAATTCAGTAAGTAGATTCAGAAGGATGTAGGGTTGCAGCAGTTATTCGGAGATAAAGAGGCTTGTACAGGATATGGTAGCATGGGGAGCTGCATCACACCAATCTTCGGACTGAAGACCACAACAACAAAAGCAACAGCGGAAAAAATGCAAGTGCAAAAATAGTAATAAACAGAAAAGTAAAAATGCGTCTGTAAACGAAAACTTACAACCAATATGTGCTAACGTACGATATCTATTTGTAATGCACAAACCACTAAAAGACTGCGGGCTGTTCCTCACGAATGTTTGTTGGGAGTTACTAGGAGAGAAACAAATAAACGTAATAGGAAGCGACTGGATTGAAAGATGGAGTTATGAGCAAAATGAAAGAGAAATTGAAGTCATCGGCGGAACATGAAATCAAGTGAATGGGTTCTACGTTGTCTCGGAAGAGATAAGAAAAGAACAAGATGCCTATGAAATGGGTAGATGACAGTAGGAAAGACGAAATAACAGCTCGGATGTTCAAGTACGTAATGCATGGCAAGGTCTATAAATGTTTATAGAGCAGAGGCCACAAATTATGGTTGCGGTGATGATGATGATGATGATGACGACCATGGTGACGACGACTTGACGTGAGACAAAGATAAATAAAGAAGCTAGTTATTAACTATTAACTCATTTTAAAATTTCTCTCACTGCAAATACTGTATTCAGTACGCTATTCGTTGGCGTTGTAATTTCAATACTGCATTATGAATTCTCATACCAGTTGTTTCATAATTGTGCGCTTCTAAGTGGGCTGATATTTAGTTTTGTACAGGATGGATTACTATTGGGAATGGCATGATATTGATTGATCTTGCAAAATATTTATTTGTGAGGTACAAACATCAGCATTCTGTTCTACTAGTAGGGAAAATTACTTCGGCGTGAAACAGAGGTCTTGTACTGCTAGCATTTCGTTGAGGTGCGCTTCATGATGTTACTATTTCTCATGTAAGCTTCATACTCAACACTTTAAACGAAATTTTGCAATTTCAGATGTATCCATTAGAGAAACAGCTGGGCATGACACGAAATTTTGTGAGAACTATCAGACGGAACGGAGGCCACTTTCTTGGAAAGAAGAAATGAGTGATTTCTCTGTCATCCTGCATGTGCATTGGAGAGAATATTATGAGTGATGCAACTACTGTTTTGATTGTTGCTATACGAGTTCGTCTTAAAAGATAAAGGTATGCTTGGTTGTTTAGCAGTTAGAGAAATCCGAGCTTGTGCAGAGGCGCACTAACAGTTTTTCTTTTCACTTACCGTCCATCAAATGATTAGGCACTATGAATCTTTGAACACACCCCTTACGGTGACATTTGGAGTACAAATACAGATGCAGATGTACGTGAAATCAAATGATGTGGGGTGCAACAGATATGGTACATGGAATTGAATTTTTATTTATTTTTTCCTTTTGCATGTCAAATGGACATATAATCAAATTAAAAATAGTACCATTTCACCGGTGCAGTCAAGGTTTTCCAGGCGTTTGACCTGGTCGTAAGGCAATTGTAGAAACTGGAAATGAGCTCCCAAATGTTCCGAAATGGGTCTCTCTGTCCCACGATTTCAGCTCGCTAGGCATCTGACTAAGAAATTTCTGCATATACAACGGATCATTATTGGAATAGCATGCTCTACTTAAACCATGGAAGGTACAGAAGAAAGGCGGGAATCGGTGGAATGGTACCGTACATTTCCACAAGCAAAGGAAAAGGCCCACTTTTCAACAAAAGAAAGACAACTTGACTTCCTGTAAAATCACTGATGTAGATCTTTTTACAAAAAGAGTAACAGCTATAAAAATAAAAAATAGAAAACAAATGCGTCACAGTCATTCCGGATTTGTTTATTGCGAGATAAGATCTGTCTACACATTCGCTGTCGGGAACGCGAAATGTCTTCTTATTAAGCGGTATTAATTTATTTCAAAACTGGAGAAGAGAGGTCTTCAGAGACGGAGCACAAGCTCGAGTTCTTTCGAGGAACGGGAAAGAAATCTGTCGCCCATTTAAAAGGAATTACTGCAGCATCTTCCTGGAGTGATTTAGGGAAATCGCGGAAAATCTAAATCTGAATGCCCGGAAGGGGATTTGAAGCTTCGTTCTCCCGAATGCGAGTCTAGAGTGCTAACCACTGCGCCACCTTACTCGATAAATCAGACTGCACTAAAAAGGCTTTCACACATGCCATAGTAGTTTCTAGGGCGGTGTTAAAATGTCTGAGAGAGCTCGTGGGATAATTTAAGATGGAATAAGGCAGTCGTCCACCTAAGCTCACAAATATGAAACAATACCATTAATTTTGACATCAATATGACCATGTCTTGGTGCACAATGTTATAACGTTCCAGTCACTATCAAAGACACCCACCAATCAAGGCTGCGCGCGCGCGCGCGCACACACACACACACACACACACACACACACACACAAACGGCCACATATTTATACATCAATGGATAACGAAATATTGACTGAGTTGCATCCAGAAAGAAATTAACACAATATTTTTATTTTTAATCCTTGTTGAGGTCGGATATCAAAATCACGAAATGAGATCTATAGATCAAGATTTTCATCGCCTCACACTAAAGAAGGATATTGCATATGAGCACAACTATTTCCTAATACGTAATATTTTTATTATTGTCGTCTCAGAATTACGAAGTATACAATCAACAAAAGGAAATCTATCGTTAACACCAGTTTATACATTGGTTGACCACAAAATTGTCACATCAAGTGCATTCGATGTCGCTCTCGTCATGTCTCTTATAGTCCATGCGGCTGGTGATGAACACTGTAGTCGATGGTTGTTAGTCCTCACAGCAGCACACTTTCGAAAAACTGACTCTACATGGAGGCCCCACTTCTACATCTTGGTTTTCCATCTGGTGATATTAAGGCTTAGTCTGTAGAGAGCCTTCCATGTTCTCTGCGAATTACCAGGAGGGACTCTTCCTTCGACACCAACCATTTCTCCAAGTGTTGGTATGTCCCCCCCCCCCCCCCCCCCCCCCCTTTTGAGATGATTCGTTGCTGTGGTGGTCCTGTAAGAGACTTAGCAGTTGCCTAGATGCTTTTTCTTGATTTCAGCCGAGGAAGTGCTGGCTGACGGCCATATGAATGGTGGGCTTCCATAGCCTTGCTTTTCTAGCATCTAGTGGCTTCCTCGTGGCGGCTAATTTCAGGAGGGGCTATGCCAGCATGACAGTGGAGTTTATGTAAGGATGTAGATCTTAATGTGCGATAATGTGTTAGGTCTTATTGGGCGCCACAGCTATGTTTCTGGTACGAATGGATTCTTACCCTGGCGAACACGCATATTCAACACTGGAGTAACACAGCGCTAGTGCTCTAGTTCTCACGGTGCATGGGTGAGCTTCTCATTTGGTACCTAACAGTTACCACACAATGTTGTTTCTGCCAGACACTTTCTGTTTCATGTTTAGGCAGCGTTTTTTATATGTAAACGTTTGCTCCTGAGTTACTCGCAGATATTTAGGAGTCAGGCAGTGTTCGACAACAATTCCTTCCCATATGATTTGAAGGGCTGTAGCTGCTTGTTTGTTCCTGAGATGGAATACACAGTTCCGAGTTCCGGTAGGATTCGGCTTCAGGTGATTTTCATATTAGTAGGTGGTAAATTCTTCCGGCGCTCTGGACAAAGTTTATTCCCCTTTTTTCAAAACAGTCGGCTTGAGCAGTGATTGCACAGTCATCGGCATATATAAATCTCTTGGTTCCTTCAGGCAATGTCTGATGTTAATGTAGATGTTGAATAATAATGGTGCGAGCACACTGCCCTGGGGTAACCAATTCTTTTGGGTTCTCCATCTGCTTCTTTCTCCCTGAAATTCCTTAAAGTATCATCGGTTCTAAAGATCGTTTCTATTGTTGCACTCGAAGTTGAAGCCTTTGGTGATATATATTTTGGATAGAACAAGCTGATGACTGCGTTGTAAGCTGTAGAAAGCTTAATGAAAACAGCGCTTGTGACGACAGATTCTGCAAGCCTTCCTCTACGTGCACTGCTGTCAAGTTTAGTATCTGTGATGTAAACTTTTCCCTTCTCAGAAGCCAGCTTGCTGTGGTATAAGAAAAGGTTCCACTTTTCCTATCTGTTTCTGAATTTTGTACAGATCATTCAATAGCAAAGTCTTCCTGGTAGACCAAGTAATAATTTACAGTTGATTGTCCACTGCGCAGGACTTGTGCCTGAAAGGTCACGCTGCGCGGGAGTTGGCGGGTGGCTGGCGGACGAAGTGTCGAGATTACGAGTCGTCGGACTGTGCCATGGCGTATCCCGCCTGCGCCCCCACCCCACCACTGTGCGACGTCAGTGACGTCGACAGTCTTTTGTGGGCGGCGCATCGCATGCCAACTGAGGGCTTCGCGGTCGCGCTTGGAGGAGTCGGCGCGCGTTCCGGACAAAGCTACGCCTTTCGCTTGCCACTCACTCTCCAGACTCTACCGTTTATTTTAATTAAAGTGTACTACACTACTGGCCGTTAAAATTGCTACACCACGAAGATGAGGTGCTACAGACGCGAAATCTAACCGTCAGGAAGACGATGCTGTGATATGCAAATGATTAGCTTTTCAGAGCATTCACACAAGGTTGGCGCCGGTGGCGACACCTACAACTTGCTGACATGAGGAAAGTTTCAAACCGGTTTCACAAATGGTTCAAATGGCTCTGAGCACTATGGGACTTAACATCGAAGGTCATCAGTCCCCTAGAACTTAGAACTAGTTAAACCTACCAAACCTAGGGAAATCACATACATCCATGCCCGAGGCAGGATTCGAACCTGTGACAGTAGCGGTCGCGCGATTCCAGACTGTACACAAACAGCAGTTGAGCGGCGTTGCCTGTTGAAACGTTGTTGTGATGTCTTGTGTAAGGAGGAGAAATGCGTACCATCACGTTTCCGACTTTCATAAAGATCGGATTGTATCCTACCGCGATTGCGGTTTATCGTATTGCGACATTGCTGCTCGCGTTGGTCGAGATCCAATGACTGTTAATAGAATGTGGAATCGATGGGTTCAGGAGGGTAATATGGAACGCCGTGCTGGATCCCAAAGGCCTCGTATCACTAGCAGTCGAGATGACAGACATATTATCCGCGTGGCTGTAATGGATGGTGCAGCCACCTCTCGATCCTTGAGTCAACAGATGGAGACGTTTGCAAGACAACAACCATCTGCACGAACAGTTCTACGACGTTTGCAGCAGCATGGACTATTAGCTCGCAGACCATGGCTGCGGTCATCCTTGACGCTGCATCACAGACAGGAGCGCCTGCGATTGTGTACTCAACGACGAACCTGGGTGCACGAATGGCAAAACGTCATTTTTTCGGATGAATCGAGGTTCTGTTTACAGCATCATGATGATCGCATCCGTGTTTGGCGACATCGCGGTGAACGCACATTGGAAGCGTGTATTCGTCATCGCCATAATGGCGTATCTTTGGAGTGATGGAATGGGGTGCCATTGGTTACATGTCTCGGTCACCTCTTGGTCGCACTGACGGCACTTTGAACAGTGGACGTTACATTTCAGATGTGTTACGACCCGTGGCTCTACCTTTCATTCGATCCCTGCGAAACCCAACATTTCAGCAGGATAATGCACGACCGCATGTTGTAGGTCATGTACGGGCCTTTCTGGATACCGAAAATGTTCGACTGCTGCCCTGGCCAGCACATTCTCCAGATCTCTCACCAATTGAAAACGTCTGGTCAATGGTGGCCGAGCAACTGGCTCGTCACAATACGCCAGTCACTACTCTTGATGAACTGTGGTATCGTGTTGAAGCTGCATGGGCAGCTGTAGGTGTACACGCCATCCAAGCTCTGTCTGACTCAATGCCCAGGCGTACCAAGGCCGTTATTACGGACAGACGTCGTTGTTCTGGGTACTGATTTCTCAGGATCTATGAACCCAAATTGCGTGAAAATGTAATCACACGTCAGCTCTAGTATAATATATTTGTCTAATGAATACCCGTTTATCATCTGCATTTCTTCTTGATGTAGCACTTATAATGGCCAGTAGTGCAGCTAGGACACGCTCTGAACAGTTCTCTGATCATTCATGGCAAAACGGAGAACTTGACCCGTTTTAGGGCTACTGACAATTGACAACGACATCATTGGTATTAAATAACAGAACGTTACCTAAACAAGTCTTTGACTGGGACACGGAGTATGTGATGCCATTCCCTCAAGGGACGCCCATGAAACATAAGAATTAATTAGGCCAAAGGAAATAAATTAGTCTTGTTATTACCAAGAACAATTCAATAAATGTACCAAGACCACAAAATTGCTGTTGTTGGAAAAGAGAGCGGTAAGCTAACAATAAATCTAGGCTTACGTCAAGGCTGCAGTTTGCTCAATACACTTTACATCTATGTGTACGATAGAGAAAATGGCTAAAGGAAATAGTTTTACACCCCTATCTTAAATTAACGAAATTGAAATTATAATGAAATGAACACCCTTAGCTACACACAGGCGTTGATATAAGGCAACGGGGACAGTTGAAAATGTGTGCCCCGACCAAGAGTCCAACCCGGGATCTCCTGCTTACATGGCAGACGTTCTATCCATCTGAGCCACCGAGGACACAGAGGAAAGTGCGACTGCAGGGACTTATCTCTGGCACGTATCCCGTGAGACCCACATTCGCGACTTATTGTCCCGCACTATATTCATGGTGCCCCTGCCCATCATACTCATTACTCGCTACTTTACTGCCGATTTCCTTTAGAGTTCGGACACTGTTTGTGCATCCGCACAGAAGAAAATGCTTAAATGGCCGGTCAGCCTTAACTATATATATATATATATATATATATATATATATATATATATATATATATATATATGAAGTATATATAAGTATATATGAAGATGGCATCAGCTCTTTCGGACGTGTTCGAAAAAACAGATACCATTGCTTAATGATAACATTCTTTATTTGTGACAAACTTCTTACAGCTAACAGTGAGAACACCATTCAAAGAGCTATTTTTTACATAAACAGACCAGCGAACAGCTATAATTTAACGTTCTCGACCCAAAAAACAGAACTCACTGCTTTCAAATGTCAATACACGGTGCCAAACTAAACTTTAATGAACCACCAGAAAATAGAGAGAATGGATGAATTCAACTTGTTGGGAAATACCGCTTTCTTCACAAACGAGAAAGATATATCAATACAGAAATGAAAGATTCAATTACGTTAATGGATCCATATGCAGATATTGATTAAGATGAGGAAAGAAAGACTAATAAAGGTCTACAAGACAGTAGTAATATCATCTGTACTTCATGCCAGTCAGAAAAGAACTGGAAAAAAGCTGGACAAGAACAATGAATAGAAACCACAGAAATAAGGTTCATAGGAAGAACAGCTGACTATAGACTACCTAAATTGATAAGGAATACATTAAGCAGGTAAGATCTAGAACTTAAAAAGATAAGTGAACAAGTCGACGAATAAAGAAAAAAATGCAGATATGTGACAAGCCTGTATAAAATAATAATAATAATAAAGTATTGATCAGCAGCAAAACGATTTGTAGATAGACACAGGAAGAGCTGGAGAGATCATATAAAAACTGACCACAGACAACAGAGACAGTGAATAAGCGGACACAAAAGATACATGTTTAACAAAGAATGCAAACTTTCACAACCGATATTTGCGTTATTGGTATTTGTTTTATGGGCATCAGGCCGTGGTCTAAGGCATAGTTCTCTGCCCAACGTTTCGTATCTCAGAGCTACAGGCATCATCAGACTCTATAAAGACTCAGAATACTATATCGAACTGATTACGTTACGAACTGACCGTTGTGAGGATAAGTTAAAACAGTATGCCTTGGTGAGCTTGTTTAAGTTCGATATTGCTTTCTGAGTCTTTACGATGACACGATGATGACTCTAGAACTGAGAGATGAAACGTTAGCTAGACAAATATTCCTTATACTATGGCCTGAAGTACATAAAACTAAAATCACCATAAATGCTGAATAGTTGTGGAATAAGAGTAGACAGTGGTAAATATACCAATTTCTTGTGTGTCAATTTGTATTAACAGAATTATTAATTCTCACCAGGGCAGTTATTTCCGTTAAAAGCAAGTCGTTGAAGGAGACATCTCTACTTAACGTGTCAGATCGAACTTTCCAGAACTGTTACGGAAGACACAGCTATGTTGGCCTTAAAGAAACAAGTGCCACTTAGGACTCCCGGCTGTCTTCTTTGGGACTTGGGCTTCTAAATTTCACCCAAAGTGGGCAGTGGCTCTCAAATTTTGCACCCCTGTGAACAAGTCAATACGCTTTTCTGTGACAGGTACAGTCAGTTTTCGAACCACATTGACCAATATCTTAGACGTCATGCTGTAGCAGCGTAAGATCGCAGCCGAAACATGAAGTCATCCACGCTGTCGCACAATTAACGCTACAGTGTCACTTGAAAGGATCACTCTTTCTTTCATCTTCTTCTGCACTTCAACGTTTAGGTTTGTTCTTATCTCCGGCTGAACGAGCAGTGCGTGGCGTTCCGATAACCCGCTCACTCTGAACAATGTAAGCACACTTTGGCACTTACTTCACTGCTATCACATTAACTGACTAAGCGTGCTTCTTATATGTGTAGATCTTATTCAGTACATCTAGTTCTTTGAGTCTATCTGCGACTCTCACTAACGTATCTTTGTAGTACCCATACCTGCCCGTAACTTCTGTTAGCAGCTTGTTGCAGATCATAGTGTTTAAGTGAAACGCCAAGGTTAATTACACCTGCAAGTACGAGAGGAAGCTGATGCCCCGGTCAGGGTCATGACAGGAGGCCGTGAGGTGGGTGCCATTTTTAGTAAAAGAAGACGGCTCTAGAGGATGATTTACAGATATGTAACGTCACAGCTAGAGCTGTTCTTTGTAAAAAATGTGTTCTCTCTTTTCTCGTTATGGACGTTGTAAACTGCATTTCGGTGTCTTGCGAAGAACCAAGTAATCTATTTATCTTGTTCACTTTCTTCAATCTGCACAATGAAAGAACGGTAAAGGAAGCCAAGTAAATAACGGAATACTGTAAAAGAAAATTAAATTTCAGAGAAAAAAGGTAGCCGACGACCTCGTAATTCTGTCAGGGACGGCAAACGAGTTGGAATAACAGTTGAATGGAATGGCGGGTATTTTGAAAAGAGATAATAAGATTAACACCAAGAAAGGCAAAACAAGGGTAATGAAATGTAGTCGAATTAAATCAGGTGGTGCTGAGAACATTAGCTTAGGGTATGAGACACTCACAAGAGTGGACGGGGTTTGCTTTTTCGCAAGGAAGAAAGCTGACTACGTCAAAAGTAGAAAGTATCGAACAGCTAATGAAGCGCTACACAATAGGGCTGGGTGGCAATGAATTTATAGAGCAATTATAGTGAAAGAAATCGTTTGTTAGAAAGAATGCTGAAGCGTCAATGGTTGGTCATTGATAATAGAGGGAAGTGAGAAGGACAAAATCTACAGAGGTACAATGTTCTAACTAAAGACTGAAGCCAACAGGTTTAATTTGATGGAGGTTGCAGTTGTTACCTACATAAGGTATGTGCGCGGGATATACTGGCGTGGAAAGCCACGTCAAACAAGGCTTATGGCAGTTTTCAATCCTGTTCCGCCACACAACTTTGTCTGACATGAAATATCAAAAATTTCAAAATGCAGTTACTTGTTGTTGGCTTTATGACGACGAATTTGGAAGCTGTGGAACTCCACGGCCAATGCTGGTGCGGCTAAGAAAAAGTAGGAGCTGCCTAATAAATTTAATTTTGGTTGCAGATGTTGGAAAATTGTGAGGGACTAAATGTATGTTGCGTTGTCTAACAATACCCATAATTTGTACTTGAAAGTGTTTGTTGTAGATCAATACATTAGGCTAGGAGAAAGCCCTTGCACATGAAAGTGTTTGTTGTAGATCAATACATTAGGGTAGGAGAACGCCCTTGTGCATAATGAAGCACAATTATTCAATATTTAAAACAATCGCTCTTGGAACGACAGATGATAAATACCAACAGTACGCCGTTTTCAATAAAGAAACTTTCATTTATTTCTGAGCTATTGTCTAAGAATGGCAAAGTCTAAATGATTAAACACATTTGATTATATATAAACTGTTAATTATACAGAATTTTCCTGCAATGCCCATAGTATTTAGGAAACTTGCCGAAGTATCTACTCACGAAAATGCACTATTTGAAGTATAATGTGTTAATGTGGCTTGTGGTGAAAGAGATGCCATTTGTATCGATGCATAACCCCATAAACATCAGTTTCAGGGACGCTATAGTTCTGACTAGGAGCGCTGCTGTCACATCACATGTCGAGGGAAGTATGTGAATCAGGCCCGCGGATCGACAAAGGTTGCCGAAACTCTCCTGTACAGTGCATGTACGCTCGGTAAAGAGCAACAACCGTCTTGAAAGCGGACAATGATTAAGGTCGCGGATGGGAACAGACTTCCCAACACTTTCTAAAATTCCACCACAGACAGAACAACTTTACTGCTCCCTGACGGCTGCAACACGTCCTGTACCACACGAGTGCTATACCTCCCACCCTCTCCGCCCAGCTTTGTCCGCTCCGAGCAGCTCTGTCAAATTATTTTGACATGCCAACCTATGAGCCAATGCGCGAGAAAAGCAGAATGTAGGTACTTCGACCGCCCATTTCCTGTTAACGCTCGTAGTATCGGCGGAGGGTGTTGCTGGCCGCCGACACTTTCAAAAGTATTAGAAAACACGAGCATTCCGTGGATACCAATTACATTTGTAAATTAGCAGACTGAACGAGACTACCTCCTTTTAGTGGCCGCCCGGCTAATCACGCGGTCTAACGCGCTGCTTCCCAAACGGGAAGGCGTGCCAGTCCCCGGCACGAATCCGCATGGCGGATTAGTGTCGAGGTCCGGTGTGCCTATCAGCCGGTGCATGGTTTTTAAGGCGGTTTTCTATCTGCCTCGGCGAATGCGGGCTGGTTCCCCTTATCCCACCTCAGTTACACCATGTCGGTGACTGCTGCGCAAACTCGGTTCCCACGTAGGTATGCACCATAATTACTCTACCACGCAAGATTTGTGGTTATTCGTCTGGTATGAGACATTCCCGGTGAGGAGGGGGGGGGGGCGGGGGAGGGAGGGTGTCCACTGGGAGCCGAACGACACAATAACCCTGAGTTCGGTGAGGTGGGTATACTGCTGTGGCCTGTTATGTGGTTGTGAACCACTTAGGGCTACGGCAGGACGAAGCCTCTCCATCGTTTCTAGATCCCCGCTTTAATACACACAATACGCAATACACCTTCTTTTAGCAGGTTACAGGCTATCAGCCCTTCGTCTCCGGGCTAGAGAATAGCTCCAGTCCCGCGGAAACAAGAAAAAAACTGTCACTAGAGCGGCAACCACTAGCCTATAGCACAACGCGGGAACAGTACTAAAAAACTGACGGGTTCTGTACAGTTCATGCAATGAAAAATTCCAGTGCACCTTCTTCACAGGCTTCTGTTCTTTGAATCAATACGTACTGAGTAAGTTACGGAATAGTGTAAGCAGCCGTTAAAATATAATAAACTGAAATGAAATAAACTGATGCTGTTGACTGTGGTGGAGAAATTCAGTACATTGCCAGTAAACGAGCAGGCCGCTGTGGCCGAGCGGTTCTAGGCGCTTCAGTCCGGAACCGCACGGCTGCTACGGTTGCAGGTTCGAATCTTGCCTCGGGCGTGGATGTGTGTGATGTCCTTAGGTTAGTTAGGTTTAAGTAGTTCTGAGTTTGGGGGCCTGATGACCTCAGATGTTAAGTCCCATAGTGCTCAGAGCCATTTGAACCACTAAACGAACGAAACACGTGTTTCTAATGAATGACAATAAACAAGCTCTGCAAGGTGTCAGATTTAATTTATGCACAGTTTATTAATGAGACCATAATTTACAGCTATTAATTTATTTAAAAATCATAATTTCGCACAATAGCTGTCACTTTATTAAGATTACTAAGTTCGGTGAAACAATAGACGATACTGTGGTTGTGAGGCCAACATTGCTGCAGCTTAGTCGGAACGAGAACGAACAAACCCTCTGTGAGGTGTGACAACGTGTGGTTAAATATCTCTCAGGTTGACAATGAGTTTGAAGCTACTTATTGTAGAGCGCGCGCCTGTGCAGCAATCGGTAAACAGAAGTCTATAGATTCGGTCGCAAAAAATTGGTCGTATGGAGCAGCCTAATGGTAACAGAGGAATTTACCACGGTCACGTGTTGGGTGAAATGTACTAGTAATAACACTGAACAGCAATTCGCAAGTATATAATGTCATCCCGGATGAAAGCATTCATTAAAGTTATTTTACTTGAGTATTGTGGCGTAATTTTATTACTAAAATCAGTAGCAGATTTCCACATAGGATATAGTAACGTAATAATCATAATCAATTTTTCTTGATTAAATCAGCTCAGTCGATCATGAAATGATTGCAACTGAGAAACATCTAATAATCGACAGGGAGAACTGTAATTATCAATGAAGTGACCAATCAGAGGAGCTCGCAAGGCGTAAAAGAACAACAATAGCTACACCACATGTGTTAAATCATTGGTTACTTAAAATAAATTTTATATACAACCATGTTAATGAAATTGGAGTTATAAAAAAAATCAAAAATGTGTGTAAAATATTATGGGACTTAACTGCTAAGGTCATCAGTCCCTAAGCTTACACACTACTTAACCTAAACTATTCTAAGGACAAACACACACACACCCATGTCCGAGGGAGGACTCGAACCTCCGCCGGGACCAGCCTCACAGTCCATGACTGCAGCGCCTGAGACCGCTCGACTAATCCCGCGTGGCTTGAAGTTATAGACTCAAAAAGTGCATGGTAGTCCACTATGCAATTTTTTGCTGTAACTAATTTCGATATATACAAAAACCATCTTCATATTAAGACAACGTATGTTGATCAGTGTACAGCTGCCAATGGGTAATTTGTCATAATTTGTGTGAGCAGGATCGTTGAATGCACAATCTAGTGGAACAACGATGTAAAATACTAGGTCGTCGTATGTGTTGTATACAGACAGAATCAGGCAGTATACGGATGTGGACACTGTGATCATATTTACCATATTATCTTTCCTAAAGTGACGCCAGATGTCTATTTCACATTAGTAAGAAGGACTCGAAAGTCAATCGTCGCTGATGAGAAGCACCTCAGTAAAAAAGAAAGTGCCCATGTTAAGGCAGACACAAGACTCAATATCTTTTTCGTTAATCCACAACTTCAGTACAACAGATGGTATATCTGCAGTTCGACCATGTCAAACAATAAGCTAAAGATGTCAGTGTGTTTTGTATCTGGTTACAAATGGCATTAATCCAAACTTGTTTGATGATTAATGTTTTCGATCGAAACTGTAATATAGTCACACATGGATATTGTGCAAGATCATGATTAATCAAAAGTGGACACTTTAGATTAACTTGAAGACGCGAATCTCATATGGCTGTTTGTGAATGCTGGAGCAGAGGGCGGGCCCTAGCGTACGCTGCATTGTGGAGCACATGTGATGGATGCTTGGAGGCGCGTATCACGTGTCTGCTCCCGGGTCGCCGTCAGCACTCCTGGAGGAGAGGAGAGGAGAGGAGGGTGGCTCGCCCCGGGCCGATCGTGTTTGCGCTGCCTGACCGGCTTCGGCAATTAACCGACCGCGCCCCTGCCGCGCAGACAACCCGCACGCCACGATCGCCGCCGCCACCGCCGGTGGTGGCGCCTCATTAAGCCGACGCACGCAAGATGCGGCGCCGAGATTGCGCCGTATTTCAGAACGAGAACGCACACAAGGAGCCGGCAGCCGGCACGCACAAATACTGCACTCGCCGTCCGCCCGACAAAAGGCGCTTGATAGCCGCCCCCCGCCTTTGTTCGACGCCTCGTTTGCATACAAGGCTCCCCGCGCCGCAACACTCCCGCCACTGTATCTAAAACGGGCCGCGCCGTGCCAGCAGCGGCCGCGTATGGCGCCTAGTCATAGTCTGTGTTCCGTCCGGGAAATTCAATCCCCTTTCATCCAGACCTGCTTGGTGGACCAATGTTTTTGAATTTCGCCTTATTCGTTTGCTTTTTCCCGAAAACAGCCGAGAGACAACTGAACGAGACTTATAATCGCGTTATGTTCTCGACTGATCTCTGCACAGCTATGCACCACACTGTGAGGGGGGGAGTCTCTCGCAGTAAATGCGATCCTTCAGCTACGGCGTCATTACAGACGGACAGGGGAAGATTGAAGAAGGAAATTCCACGTGCCTTTTCAAAGGCCAGTCGCCTTATCGGTTCATGGTAACCACGGTAAACCTATTTCAGAAAGGCCCTCTTCCCGAACATGAGTCCAGTGTCTTACCACTGCCTCACCTCACTCCGTGTAGTCGCAAAGAGGAACTTCATCTGCACATGTGTCTACATTCCACAAGTCTCGTTCGACGTCGCGTTTGGGTTGCATTGGTATAACGTCATCAGTTTCACAACCATGTTGTTGCAGCAGAGAATGACCATAGGGAAGACCGATTCCTCATGCCTGAATCTCTAGCGTTATGTCTTCATGCTCAATATGAGATCTTCTTGTGGGGGAAAGGAATGCATTTTTTTACTCTTCTGTTAGTACATGCGCTCGAAATTTTAAGTTTATTCTACTACTTACAAAAGCCTTGCTTCAACTTTTTCTCTGTGGATTACAGTAATATGCCACACTGACTTACGTTACAGGACTTAGAATATCCACTACTGATCAGTTTCGCCTGAGTGATCATTTTCAAGTATTTTAAATATGTAATATCGCTGAAATACAAACGTAAAGCAACCATTGGGTGTACAATCGATCGAATAAAAATTAAAACTGGATAAAAAACTTACATGGTGTAGCACATCAAATGGAAATATTTGAGTAACATTCAAAATTTGAGTTAGTCAAACATTGTTAAGATTTTGTTGGGTGGCCTGCTATGCAACGAAATACAAGTAAAATTTTTAAACAATCTTCAAGATACAGTAACGGAAAGCATGAAATAGTAAAATATTTTATTACAATAGTGGACTTTAAGTTTTATACTTCACGCTAATCAACTCTCAATAACTGTGAAGAAACATACCACTCGGACCAGGTGCTTAGAAAAACCCTAGCGAGATGTCGCTATTATATTTGTATGTGAAAAGTTAAGTTATATCTCTTGAAGTACATCTTGGTGTCACGACGTTTTTCTAAATTCCGGTAATATTGCAAAATATTTTATTATGAGATGTTATCGCTTACTGTCGCTGACCTTTTTTAATTTACTTGTACTTCATTGCGTACCAGGCGTTCCAACTGCATTTTAAAAATGGGGACCAATGTAAATTTTTAATGTAACGCAAATATTTACCGAAAGAAGGTAGTATTTACCACTTAAGTTGTAATAATTTTATTAGTTCGCTACTGAATCCAGCCTTCTACGCTTTTCTCAAGGGATTTTGTGAGACTGTACAAAATAGAAATTATTATGTTACCTCCACCATTCGAAATGTAATGAGGTAAATGTGAACTTATTGGAAATGCATTGAACTGCAATAAGAAATTGTGCCATTCGTATTGAAATGACGATGACTTCAAATTTCTGCTCGATGGATTGTACTATGTAACTTATCTTTTAATTTTTTCGCCTTTTATTTTGATTCTGACGATAACAGGCTCAGTCGTTATTTTATATTATTCTATATTTTAACAATGTTACTTCTGTTTTTATCTCGAACAGTTGAAACTGGCTACTCAGCCGATACTGTATAGTCGTGAAAAATAAAAAGAGAATATTCTAATCCAAGTAACGGCAGCCAGTGCGAACTGCCACTCAGAAAATTTGTTTCGATTTTCAGTCCCCTCGCAACTAAAATCTCCCTACGGAGCTTGATGAGCATCTCTTGTCACGAATCCGTCAGCTACTACGTACTGCGACCTTCCTGGCAGTAAATCACGAATCCAGTCGCACAACAGAGACGATACTCCATAGGCACGCTATTTGATTAGATGTCACTTGAGATAAACAGTGTCAAAAGCCTTCTGGAAATCTACAAATATGGAATCAATTTGATATCCCCAGTCGATAGCACTCTTTGCTTCGTGATAATTGAGAGACAGTTGTATTCATAAGAACGATGCTTTGTGAATACGTGTTGACTGTTTGTAATTTATTATAATGGCTGATCAGCCAAGATATTATGAGACGAAGTCGCACATTTCCGCCGACTTAAGCGCATCACCTTACATTTTATATGCCTTAGTGAAGGTGAAAAGTCACTGTGTTCCCATAGTTGATAATCCGAGGTTTCCTTGGGTGTTTTTCTAGCGAATATACAAACCTATCTGCCGTGAATAACTACAAGGTATATTCTGAACAGTAACAGTCCTGACACACACTAGTCATGTGAGAAGAATGCTCGATTTGCTTCTTTATGCTGAGCGCTTGCAGAGGTTTGGTTCCTCACACGTCGTTAAATCACATTATGAGAGACTTACGGAGATGTGGAACAAGTACGTTTTATTGATGTCTGACTAAGAACGAAACAAAGGGGACAGCAGTGCCGGCTCGGAAATTGTGCTTTCTGGGTGTGTTAGGGATGTAGTAATTACTGAATTATACTGATAGGTGTCAGCATGGGATAGTAACTGTCACAATTGTGGAAGTTCGTGTTCTACACGATCGCCAGGTATGAAGACTCACAAGTATGAAAGAACTAAATACCCAGTTCAACAGAAACCCGTCAGGAAAAATTGTTACTGGTGCCTATAAACTGCGAAACGAAGTACCAGCAATACGCAGGTCAACTGAATGGCTCCCGAGCGGATACAGTCAGTTTATATCACTAGTTGGAAGTTTTTAAACACCAGTTTCGCATCTAGATGTCTCCAGCTTTTGTATCACTTAGCGATCAATGTGGCGTGGTGGTAAGATACCGGACTCAAATTGGATGGACCGCGAGACACCATCTACATTTAGGTTTTTCACAATTTTCTTACATACGGGACGATTCCTCTAGAAAGGCACTACCTACTTCCTTCGAACATCCTCCCTCAAACCGATCTTATTCTGTGCTAGCGAACCCGGCAAAGCTTCGCCATTGCTAAATATGTTTAGTTACGGTAAAATACGTCCTAATCTCCTTATCTGACACTCTCTCTGTCCATCTCCTCCTAGCCCTCTCATTCTTCACCTCCACCTCCAATGCCTTCTCTGTCCGTCATGCCCTTCTTTTTGTCCTTTCTTTCGCCCCCTCTCCCCCTCTCTCTCTGTCCATCTCCTGCCCCTATCTCCTCTCTCTGTCCCTCATCTTCTTCCTCCGCTCTCTGTCAAACTTCTCATTTACCCTCACCATCTTCTCCAGTGGTGAAACTATAACAACCGTAAGACACGTACGAGTAATCGTCCAGAGCTTCCTAAAATGGAATTACCGCATACATATAATTGCAAAATGCTGACTGCGGTTTAGTGGACGATCTTCCAAACAAAAAAAAAAGCTTTTCTCTTTCTTGGGTGCTGTTCATTAGTCTGGGACACTTAATATTCTGGGTTAATTGAAGATTTGGAAGACATTCAATGAAGAGCAACATATAACGTTACGTGATGTTTTACTAGGGGTGAGAGCGTTATGCGTATGCTTAGTAGAGTCCAATATCCAGCGAAAAGCGACGTATTTCGTTACGGGTAGTTTTACTCGGGGAGAGGGCGTTACGCATGTGCTTAATAGAGAACACTGATAGACACTACAAGAGAGGCAGTGTGTGTCACGGGGAGATATATTGTTAAAATTCAGATGGCATACTTAAAGTTACCTGTTCATTTCGCAATTTAATTTTTACCCACTGTATTATACTTTCAGTAGATCCCAATGATTACCTTCGCAATAACTTGTGTATCTCTATTATAATCAGCTTTGATTGATCGAAGTAATCGCTTTGACTAGCCTTTTTGTATGCCCTCTGAAATATTTTACCACCTTTGGGAGGTCGGTTTATTTATTAGCGAGTGTGAAGCTTTCGCGGTTTGGAAGCCACGATTTTTATTGCATATTTGAACGTGCTCCTGCCACCGTGAGTCTGATACTCGTTCTGGTCCACATCTACATGTACATCTAAATCTATAGTCTGCACACCACTGTGAAGTGCACAGGGTACGTCCCACTTACCGGTTATCAGGGCTTTTTCCAGTTCCATTAACGCATGAAGCGCAGGAACAATGATTGTTTAAATGCCGCTCTGCGTGGTGTAACTACTCTAATTTTATCCTCACGACCCCTACAGGAATGTTATGTACGGGGGCTTGAAGTATATTTCTAGTGTCAATGTTTAAAGGCTGTTCTTGAATCTTTGTTAGTAGACTTCACCGGGATAGTTTCCGGTCTATCTTCAAGAGCATGCCAGTTCAGTTCTTTGAGCATCTCAGTGACTCTCTCCCGCGGGACAAACAAGCCTGTGAATATTCTTGTTGCTCCTCTCTGTATCCATTCAATATCCCCTACCAATCCCATTAAGCATGAGTCCCACACACTTGAACAATATTATAGGATGGGTCTCACGAGTGATTTGTAAGCAATATACTTTCTGTACTGCATGCATTTCGCTAGTATTTTAGGGAAGGAAAGCGGCCGTACCCTTGCAAAGGAATCATTCCGGCATTTGCCCGGAGCGTAATGAGGTATCTCAAACAGGATGAAGAAGCTAAGTGGCGCAGTGGTTAGCACCATGGACTTACATTCGGGAGGACGACAGACCAAAACTACGGAAAACATAAATCTGGACAGCCGGACGCGGGTTTGAACTGTCGTCTTCCCGAATGTGAGTCGAATGTGCTAACCACTGCGTCACCTCACTCCGAAATTCTGTTCGAGATACCTCCTTACGTTAGAACTTCGAATAGGTTATAAGATTCTACAACCAATGGATGTCAAGGATATTGGATGTCAGTGTTGTGGATCATTTCTGCTACCCTTCTGTGCTCTCTTCTTGTACTGGTGAGAGCTCTACCTTGGGAGGAAGACGGGCTTTGGTATCGATCTAAGCTGATTTGGAGAGTCTGCAATGATTGAGAAAATGTGTGTTTTTATTTCAGTTACTTATCGTGGAGAAGCTCAAGTGGACTGGTTAGGTTTGTTTGGAATTGTTTGCTACATTTATGCCTAATTTACTTGCGATTACTCCGCGTTCAGGCTTGTGGTAGTATTCTTTCACATGGTGAAATGGAAACTCACAGGTTACCCAATTTTGACTGCATTGAAGCCGATCATAGTGGCGAGTATTGTTTTCAATCCGTCGATCTAAAATTAAGTTATCTTCTCGTGAATAATAAAAGAACTGCTGTTTCAGTAAACTCTGTGTAGTAAGAAATTAGTGTTGCGATTGGCCGTTGTGAAGTTCACGCATGTTGTACTGCTTGGACGTCTAAATCAACTATATTCTTCCGGAGAAATATATTTGTTTCTTATTGAATTGCTGAACTATTTCCCCTTAAACCAAGCCATTTATTTCTTACTTTCCCGTGTTACAGTGCTATACTGCTACGCCGCCATACTGTTTTAACTTGTTGATTCTAACCATTGCTTGTCAAGATACGTATGATTCAGAGGGCATTCACTGAATTAATTTTGGAACTGCAAAGCATTTTATCGTCTCCCAAAATCTGTATTTTGATGAAGATAGGTGGATCGATGACTGCTATCAGGCGACGGTGCTTACTAAATGTTCTGTGAAATTACTGGCACCTTACTGAGATGTCAGATACATTCTTGAAACTGTCTGTCGATTTTTGATCGATCAATTTAACTTTTATGTTGAAAATCAGTGACAACATGCTTGAATGGACATCCTTATGAGTACAGCAGGATAAAAGAGACACTTACTTAATTCTTGATCCGTTTATTGATGATCATCACCTACTGCACAATTTTCAGTTGGTAGCCGTGCAAAATCCATTTTCAGTTGAATGTTATGCAAGTGGTTGCGTATGTGTGACTATTATGTTAGCCATTACGGGTCAGGTTATGTTTTCAGTTTGATGCAAGGACTTGAAGGTTCATACTTAATGCATTAACCTACACGTTCGGAGCTTGTCTGTGCACTGCTCACTGGAGTAGTTCACTTCTCATCAAAACACGTGACTATCGATGCGTTACAAGAAGTGACTGGCGACATATTACTCACGAGAAAATACTATATGTTCCGCGAACTGACCACGACAAGCAAATAAAAGAGATTAGACCTCATAGGAAGGTTAAGAGCCAGCCGATCGTCCCAAACGCCACTCGAGAAAGGAAGACGAAAGGCAGGAAAAGATAGTGATACTAGAAGTACGAGGACGTGCTTGAAAGAAATGCCTCCAAATATTTTATGTAAAAAGTCTGAAAGCTTTTTAAACTTCATTAAAATTCTGCATCTTCATTCTTCATGTCTACATATATATTGCTAAACGTAGTCACGCTGGCGTTAAACACATTTCTCCCAACGAAGGACCTTCTTGCTGACATTGTCACTGTTGAATGTTTGACTTCTTGGCGGTGCCAAAACCTCACCTCTGCTTACACCTCTTCATACCTACCTAAGTGAAGTCCTCAAAGGTGTTCTGTAAGTAGTGGAAACAGATGAAAATCATGTGTGACCAAGTAGGAACTGTGTGGAGAATACTAGATGAGAGTGAATCTAAGGCGTCTGGTTATTGTAGATATTGCTGCTCCCGTATGTGAGCTGGCATTTTCAGGCTGAAGGAGAGTGTGCTCCATGCGTGGACGCACTCTTCGAATTAGGAACTCGATTATAGCTCGCTGTTTCTCATCTCCGACACAGTTACGTTACACTGCAATGTTACACGCTACAATTCGCAGCGCTCAAGTGGTAGAGGGCTACAAATTTGTAGACGTGAAGAATAATGTAGAATGTTAATGACACTTGTTTTACTTAAAAACCTTTAAGAGTTTTTACACAAAAAATTAGGAGGCATTACTTTTCAGCACGCCTTCGTACATTCCGTCAGATACCATATGGTTGCTTGTGGAGTATAGATGTAGGTGTAGAGGCTCTAGCTATGAGTGAAAAATCCGAAGGACTCAAGCACGTAAGGAGACTGTGGGAATATTTTATTACTTGAATACGATTATTCTGTAAAATTCTTTTCACTCTTAGGAATTTCCTAGTTGTCTCATGTGCATAATCCATAAACAACGGGATGTACGTGTGTCTAATGTCGTCCCTTAGATTTTGTCATCGACCTCTTTGAACATCCTGGAGAATCCAACACATTGTTTTGTATTCTTTTTCTATTTACATATCATAACAGCATAACTTCTGAAGTTGTATCTCATTTTTTCACGTTTTGTGAATCACCTTGATAGATAGGCTTGTGAGAAAAGCAGTGGTATGCAAATACAGCAGTGTTGATAGTCCTCCGTGGATTAAAATTTTAGTCCAGAGATTGCGAGGCACTACTGACGTTGCGGTTACCATTTAAAATCTTTAACACTGTCAATAAAATATTCGTGCAGCTCCGAAGAGTGTAGCCATTTCTTAACAGAATAGTGAGTATAAAAACTACTTCATTGCTATCTCATACATAATTGATCAGCAATGCGAGCACTTTATACGGGAGGAAGTGTGCTGTTGCTCACTTATAACTTTTTTTTCTCACTTACGTAGTATAAATATTTTCAAGGAAGCTTTCCTCTAGCATTACTTTGCAAGAAGAAAGGGCAGAGACAAGACTGTTCCTGAGGGTGCGCTAAATTCCGCTGTTTATTCCGCGATGGAAGAAAAAGCGGCGCTCAAAGAGAGCAGACCGGCTCCCCTGGGTTTTCCCTTTTTAAACTGAGGCGCTCGAATTATTATGCATACACATGAAATGGCCTCCCAACTCTGTTCTCCAAATTAACGGACTCCCTAAAGAACACTCCCGCTGCGTTCTGCAAAGAGCGCCTGGCGTCGTCTCCCTGTTTGCATCTCGCAGATGGAAGGAGGCATACTTCTACCGCCTTCCTGCTACTGTAATATTAATTCCTTAATAGTTGCTCCACTCATCTTCTGATACCAAAACTTCCATTTGATAAAATTTATCCATAATAAGTAGACTCCGCAAATCACAATAATTTAATACTTAATAGAATGGCTAATTTTTTATACTCGTATCAACGACACTCAGTCGGGAAGTGGTTGAAAATACACAGTTAAAAATGTACTGTTAATATGGGAAGATTATTTGTCTTAGGCTAATGAAAGTCATTTTCTAAGCCTATGCAGTGCAGATGAAGGTAATTAGTTAATTTATGCCTATTGAAGATACGGGGTGCCGCTCCACAGTCCAAGATATTGTTACTGGGACCTGCTAGAACAGACAACGTAAAGGCATTCACCATAAAGCAAAGTGATCGTAGTAGTTTCGTAGATGCGTTGTGTGAGTTTCTAAATAACAGACACGTATAGTGACCTACCATGCTGCTTAAGTGAACTTCTGGCCAGCTATTAATCTGGAACCGATTTGGAGACGTGGTTTACCGTGTGGGATGATGTGAGACCAATGGACCTCAATATTACATACAATCTCCCCCCCCCCCCCCTCTCTCTCTCTCTCTCTCTCTCTCTCTCTCTCTCTCTAGTGCACAACACACACTATATATATATATATATATATATATATATATATATATATATATATATATATATATACGAGGCCTGTTCAGAAAGTAAGCTCCGATTGATTGCCAAATTGAAACCACAGTGAACATCAGAAATGTTTTACTTGTAACAATTAGCTACACCTTTCAGCTACTTCTCTACGTAGTCGCCGTTCTGACTTAGACTTTTGTCATAGCGTTGTACCAACTTTTCAATAGCCTCATCATAGAAGGCAGCCGCCAGTGCTTTCCGCCAATTCTCCACGCTGGCCTACACCTCGTTGTCTGTGTCAAAATGTTGTCTTCAAAGACAGCGATTCATGTGACACAGAGATAAAACTCAGGGGGAGACAATTGCGGACTGTATTGTGGGTAATCTAACATTTCCATTTGAAAACGATGCAGGAGCATCTTCATTGCCCCTGCAGAATGCGGCTGAGAATTGTCGTGAAGACGAAACAGCACGACAGTTATGTAATGTTAGCTGCATAGCTTCAGGCGAAATTTCTCACCAGGCCCTCGTACTTGGCGGCAGACACTATTTTCTAGACATCTTTACGCACTCACTGCGAGCTCAGAAATGAGAAGAGCGACGTGATGCTAACTGGGGTTATACTAGAGACACTACCCAACACATCTGTGCAAAGCTTTATCGGATTTTCATAGTCGTTTCCATTTCGCGACCGATCGGAGCTTACTTTCTGAACGCCCCTCGTATATATATATTATATATTATATATATTATATATATATTATATATATATATTATATATATATATATTTATATTATATATATATATATATTGTAAACTCCATATCAAATTCTGCTGGCAATTTTTTCGTCTATGGTGCCTGTTGTAAAGGTTTGGCCTATGATGGTAGTGCAGTCGGCAACTTGACATAAATGTACTGACTAATTCCGCGACTAGGGCCAGAGGACACCGTGATTGCCGATCGGCCGCCATGCAGTCCTGTGACATAGGACGTCATTTTGATGCAGTACGGAGGGGGAATTATCAGACAGAAAACGATAGATGTCCTACCGGACTCGAGAGTCCATTACCGCAGCAGCATATTTTCGCCATCTGTCCCTGTCTTGGGCTATTTCCTTCCATTCACCTTCAATACCTGGGCTCCTCAAATCAGCCTTCACATTGTCCTCCCATCTACGCCTCGGTCTCCTCACAGGACGTTTTCCCTGTAAGTGCCCTACCAGTACTCTGCGCGCTGCCCTGCCCTCATCCATTCGAGCTACGTGACCCGCCCATCGCGGCCTACGTGATTTAATAATACTGATTATGTCAGGGCTTGAGTAGAGTTCGTGAACCTCTTCGTTATGCAGTTTTCGGCACTCCCCGCTAATGTCATCCCTTTTTGCTCCGAAAATTTTCCTGAAAATTTTGTTTTCAAATACTCTAAACGGATTTCATTTTGCACAGTGAGAGACCAAGTCTCACACCCATACAGCGTAACTGGTAGAATAATAGTTTTGTGCATTCTAATCTTTAAACTTCTAGACAATATCCGCCATAAAAGTAATCTATTCAGTGAGAAGTAGCACGCATTTCCCGCCCGTAATCTCTTCTTCAGTTAGGATTAAATCTCTTTTCTCGAAGTGATTTCCACGCCTAGATACTTCAATGTGTTCACTTTTTCAAACTGCATGTCTCCAACTTTTAACATTTCCTGATTTCCTGATTTACTGCTGTTGGCATTCTAGTAGTAACCAGGTATTTAGTTTTGTCTTCACTTATCCTTCGACCTACATCTTCACAAACTATCGATTACAATTTCAGAAAAACAGGATGATTTATTCAAGGGAAAGAACTTACAAACTGAACAAGTTAATAACGCGTTGGCCCTTATGCAAGCAGTTATTTGGCTTGGCATTGATTGACAGAATTGTTGGATCTCCTCCTGAGAGATATCGTACCAAAATCTGTCCATGGCGCGATGTATCGTCAAACTCCCGAGCTGGCTGGAGGAGCCTGCCAATAATGCTCCAAACAATCTCAATTAGGGAGAGATCCAGTGGCCTTGCTGGTCGAGAGAGGGTTTGGCAAGCACGAAGGCAAGTAGTAGAATCTCTCGCCATGTGCGGACTGGCATTACCATGCTAAAATGTAAGCTGAGAATGGGTTACCATGAAGGGCAATAAAAAGGGACGTAGAATATCGTTGACATACTGCTGTGCTATAAAGATGCCGTGGATGACAACCAAATGAAGAATCAATATGAAAAGAAATGGCACGGAAGACCATCGTGCCCTGTTGTCAAGCCGTTTGGCTGGTGACAGGCTGGTATCCCACCGCCCACCGCTGTTCACGGCGTCTCCGGACACGTCTTCGCTTCTCATCGAGGCTCAGTTCGAAGTGAAACACACCACTGAATGCAATTCAACTCCACTCAGAATCAAGGCCCGAGAAATGTCTGGAGACGCCCCGTACCCTAACAATTTGGCCTGGAATCCGGACACTGAACATAGCTTAAAATAGCACTCTGTAGTAGCTCAAAACACGGCACAAGACCATGTATAATTTTTGGGGAAGCTCTGTTGTCGGAATATAAAATATCGCGAACTACTATGTGGCTTACAGATAGTGGTACTCCGCAACCACCGCACATCATTCAATCCTTCACGAGGAATCTAAGTGGCAATGGAGCGTGCGCAGTCCTTAGGAAAGAAACGAGAGCCTCTTTACGCGTCTATGGATGGAAGGATATTACGGTTAGTATCTGTCTAGTACATTTAAATTCCCGATAATTTAAAATATTTTAGAGTTTATATACCAAACATTGTAACTGTAATAAAGCAACTTTGCTTAAGACAAAAGTTATAACAACGTCAATGTTTTTCACTCAAATGCCCTCATTTCGTTTCATTATAACACAAATATTACTCATCGCAGTGGTACAACGAATAACCACTACCTTTATTTACGATTAAGTTCATACAAATTTGCCTAACCAGGCCACACTTCCGTCAGCAGACGTAAAGTAATTCAAAGGGTTTTCATGGGCAGCTCCGTTTCAGAGCTGGCATTTCGAGAAGTTCTTTTATTTGCAGTCCTAAGTTACGCCCAAAATCTGTTACCCATTTTCCTTTTGTTATCCTTCTTTCTTCCATATTTTCACTGTCCACACTTACGTGAAAAAAGTTTGTAACCTCCCTCCCGCTATAATTTTGTTGGTTCTTAAACTACTAGACATAGGTAAGGGGCAATTAACTGAGAGAACACGCTTCGTACGATAGCTGGCCGCGTTGTCTACAATGAAAACGAGTCACTTTAGGTTATGAATGTTAAACTTCTTGAATTGTAAGGGAAGAAGATTGCTTTGAAAGAATAAGAGTCCATACCACTTATTTCGTTTATTGAATTCGTAACCAACACACTTCCTAACAGTGGCTACACCCAAACTTGCTCATATTAGCATTTAGACTCAGCTCCATTTTCACGCTAAGGTTTGAATCGCTTCCTAATTAAGCTGTCATGCTGTAACCGTTCATGGTAACCTTCATAATCGTTAATATAGTAATACAGCCTGACAACAGACGCTACTAACTAATAATGAAGACGCTGATAAATCCATTGATTTAGGGTGCAAGTACATGCACCTTCCACGAAAAAACTGATTACTCGCTCATTGTTTCCTAAAACGCGAAGAAAAACTTCCAAACTCGTGTTCCATCAAGATTTGTGAACTGATCATATTCTTTGATGCTGCCGTCCTGCGTTAGGCCGTCCCATGTGGAACACGAACAACCACTAAGCTCGCCTCGCACAAATGACGCGTGAGCGGTAGCGTCTGCGCATTCTTGAACGAAACCACAAGATAATCCTTCCTGGCAGAACACGAGCACATACGTCTCAATTTTCGATACAATCTACTATGCATAACTGGTATAACAGGCTAATGCCATACCTCTACTGCTACCGGTACCCCTTACACGTAGTGTACAGATACATATGTGAGAACAGTCAGCTGAAATGGAAGGATTTTCATATTCTCAACTACACAACGTGACCGTAACAGCCTATAACTGTACACAAAGCTCGGTGGCCCCGAGTGTACTTCACCAGGATATTGTTTCATTACATAGATCTATAACGAAAAGACGTTATCTGCAACGGACACGTTTGGTATGTGGTTAGTACTTTCAGCAGGAGGCTCATTCTCGAGTATGCTTAACTTACCTTAATTTTAGTTTTCCAGAGATTTCACCAGAGCCTGGCAAACTTAACCTCGTTGCTGCTGATATAGCATCTCTGTATTTCGTAATTTCTTTCGCTATGTGTGACCTAACAAGGTGAAGTTATACCTCGATATCATTCGCTAACATAAGAAAAAAGCTTTTAAGCAGCATACTGCTTACTTACTTTCTCTCGCCACATTCACACATGCATTACGATGCAAAAGGTATGCATTAACCAAGCATATACACAGAAATAAAAGGAACTTGGAGATCATGAACGAGGAACAACGACGCACAACAAAGCTGTCAATTAAGCATACTGTTGAGGCCAACAATTTTCCGGTGGCCAATGACAGTGACCAAAGGCGGCTGCGAGGTGGAAGAGAGCAAGGGGAAGCACTCCTTCCCTGTTTCTTGCCTCATCCCTAGCAGAGACCTTTCTCAGCTGCCTGATTTTTTTTTCATCAATCTTCTGTCTGATTTGATGCGACCCGCCACGAATTCTTCTCCTGTGCTAACCACGTCATCTCAGAGTAGCAGTTGCAACCTAAGTGTTCAATTATTTGCTGGATGTATTCAAATCTCTGTCTTCCTTTATAGTTTTTCCCATCTACAGCTCCCTCTAATACCATGGATGCCATTCCGTCATGTCTCAACAGATGTTCTGTCATCCTGTCCCTTCTCCTTATCAGTGTTTTCCACATATTCCTTTCCTCTCCGATTCTGCGCAGGACCTCCTCATTCCTTACCTTATCAGTCCACCTAGTTTTCAACATTCCTGATATACATATGGCTGTGAAAGAACAACTAAACTTTTTACCACTTGTATTAGTTGTTGTCGCGACGCATTTCCGTTATAAAGTGTCCGTTAATACACTGCGAGGAAAAAGGTTGTACACCTAGAAAGAGGATGTCGATTTTGATCTGATAACAGCATATGCCACGTGAGGAATATTAGATGTACCAATAATGGTTTATAAGTCGTCAAACAACGGATAGCGTAGTGACATTGCTACCAGGGCGCAATCTCTGTCTACCCTTCAATGCGGAATGCTCACAGCCAAAAGGCTCAGTGTGGTGCAGACTAGTGAAGCAAGCAGGTAACCATGACACAGAGATGCACTCGTGCTTTCTACAACCAAATGCGCGACTTTCAAAAGGGTCAACTTGTGGGCATCCGAGTAGCGGGATGGTTCTTTCGGAGAACTGCCACGTAAGTTGGACGTGCCGCGTCAGTTGTGCAATGACGCTGGTACCAGTACTCTCGTGAACATTCCCACCCCAGTGGACGAGATTCAAATGGCTCTGAGCACTATGGGACTCAACTGCTGAGCTCATTAGTCCCCTAGAACTTAGAACTAGTTAAACCTAACTAACCGAAGGACATCACAAACCTGCGACCGTAGCGGTCCTGCGGTTCCAGACTGCAGCGCCTTTAACCGCACGGCCACTTCGGCCGGCTCAGTGGACGAGGTTCTGGGCGTCCACGCAACACAGACGCTCGCCAGGATTGTCGTAATGTAAGGGCAGAAGCGGTAGATTGTACAGTTACCACAGCACAGATGACGTGAAACAGGTATTAGCCGTGGGAATAAGGATACACACGCCTCTAGTCCGTTTTCCACTCACGCCACAATATTGACGTGCTATGCTCGACTTAAAGATGGAAAGGCGCGCCGTGGTCTTCAGCGAAGAAAGCAGATTCTGCCTGCACGGAAATGATGGTCGATTGCGACTTCGACGTGGACGTGGTGAGTGCTGTCTAATACAGTACGTTCGTCCAAGACACAATGGCCCCACGGAGGCCTTACGGTCTTGTGTGCGATAAGCTACGACTATCGTTCACTTTCGTTGTTTCTCGAGGAACGCTCACCAGCACTGGGTACATGCAGACCCCTTCTTTTGCCATTCTAGCAACAGGAAGGTGATGTGTTGTTCCAACAGAATAACGGTCGCCCACACGCTGCCCGCTAAACTCAGCCTGCTCTGCAAGATGTGCAACAACTTCCCTGGCCACCACGACCTCCGGACATCTCTCCAAACGAGCACGTATGGAATATGATGGGACGAGAAGTGTCTCGTGTGACTCGTTCAACCAACAACTTTTTTAGAACTACGTGAAATGTCGAGGACGCGTGGCATTTCGTATCCCAGAACAGTTCAAATGGCTCTGAGCACTATGGGACTTCACTGCTGAGGTCATCAGTCCCCTAGAACTTAGAACTACTTAAACCTAACTAACCTAAGGACATCACACACATCCATGCCCGAGGCAGGATTCGAACCTGTGACCGTAGCAGTCGCGCGGTTCCGGACTGAGCGCCTTAACCGCGAGACCACCGCGGCCGGCGCATTATTGTCCCTGGACGCTGCACCACGTACAAATACTAGTGTTTCAGCGTGTGTCGATGCCTGGTACTTTAGCACCACTTGCAAATTTAAACATTTGATGTACTCCATATGCACTGCTGCAGTAATAAATCTTGTGTGAATTGGAAATCTCTAGAAAAGGGTACTAATTTTTTTTTCTGGCAGTGTTGTTACTTTCGTTAGTGAATATCATTATGTCTTTTTCTGTACTTCAAGGTTTAGGCGGTTGCTTCTGTTTCCTCTTCACTTTTCACTGGCACTTTATTCTGACGTGAGATTCTCTCTACACTAATGTTATAAACATGTATTTGATTCCTTATAGCCACATTTATTATGTGTCCTTCCCTGATAAAATCACTCACTTTCCTGAGAAATATCATTTTTTTCTGCCTGTACTTTACTTTTACGCGTTTTTAAGGCTCTGTGACTCACTTCTATACAGCCATGGTTCCGTTCCATATTTTCTTTTAGAACGGTTTGTTTATTATTCTTCATATTGGGTAATATTTACTAGTCTTTGTTTCTTTACCGTTGTCCATATCATAGATTGTATCACAGTTTAAAAAAATTAAACTGGAGACCATGTATTATTATTCTTGAGCAGGTAAGGTACTTTCCATGGTGAGCCATGATTTTAATTTTCCTTACTGATTTTCTTTTTCCTAACTCACTGCTGTTTCAATTCCAACTTCACTTTCTTCCACCACCGATATATCATCTGCTTAAATAAGGATGTTATTTCTATTAATCTCCATTCCTAGATTTACTTCCTGCCTTTCATAAGTAAACCACTTACATACACATTAAATTATTTTTGTGACAGGCTCAGTCGTGTCTACGTCCCTTATTGGTAGTAACTTCTTTATTTTTATTGTTGGGAACTTTTATTATTAATTTTGTGTCCTTATAAAAGTTTTTTATAGTTCCAGTAAAATTTACAGGCTACTCAGGTTTCATCATTATGTTCCACACATTCTTTCTGTTCGCATAGTCAAAAGCTTTTTCGAAATCAATAATAGCTATGTATGTCACCAAATTTACTTCCTTTCGTTTCCCTAGAACTCATTTTCATGATAAAAGTATTATCGTTTCATCTACGTCTTTTCGAGAATCCGCTTCTTTCTTCTAAAAGAAGGCAGTATGCATAGGACCGGCACTCCGAAATATTACTCAGCGAACTAGGACGCTGTGAGATGGCAGTACAATCACAAACCTCAAACTGCCCAGCGCCTGTACCTGGGCCACGGGATTTCGTACGTATTGGTGCTCTTCTCAGTACACGGCGTTATATGAAATAGATATGAATTCTTTTTTTTTAATTGTGTAGTGAAGCCTCCTCTGAGTCACCGTGATTGTCGACACAAATCGCACTTTATTTCCTGGACATTCACTGAATAAAATCCCATCGCATGTTTATTTTCCACTACATAATGGTTGCATTACACATTGTTTATTTGTGGACCCAAATAAACAACATAACGGATAGTCGTAAAATGGAATTAATCTTTCCAGTTAACTCTGTTCACTATTTAATTTCACAACCGAATTGAAACATTGTTAAAAACGTAGGAAGGTCGAAATAATCGATGTCAAACTCGAACCATTCCACACAAGTCACTCACGCATGGAGCTCTGAAACAACAGAACGTATCTGGGCGTAAGGAATCAGATGGTTACGAATATTGTCGACTCGATACGAGCTGTGCACGAATTTCAAATGGCGAGCGACGTAATGTATTCAGTTCTGCGTGCCACTTTCGACTTGCTCCGCTGAGATTAAGAAACTGGAGGAATACAACTACTAAATCGGTTCGAATGTTCGCGTAATAAGAGGAACGAATAAGGAAACGTTACTGTTGCCTCCAGTCCGCTTAGGGGAACGACCTGGAGGGGGGCCCAAACTGCATGTGGAGAAGGGAACATGTGAGTAACGAAACGTTCCAAATTGAACTAAAACTGCATTTCCGATCTCGTGGGATAATCGTTACTGGCTATCGAATACATACGATGAAGTAATTAGGCCGTGTCATGTTTCCCCTCAAACTTCTTCGGAGCTCTCCGTCTGATCTTCAGAATTCCACTGGTAACACTGTACAGGTTTACTACTGTACGGAAGGTGTGCTCTCCCGGATGCCTACCTGTGCGTCCAGGGGTAGGTTTCCAGGAACCAACAGACGGTCTGTCAAGTCAGTAGCTGCTACTGTGCTGCCACTGCGCAGCCGTTGCCGCATCGTTAGCTGCGGGTAGCCTACGCACCAAAGCGGTAGGGGGCCCGCTTGCCTCCGGCACGTGTTTCTCGCAAAGCTCGACACCATCTCGGAGGTCGGTGCTTCGCTCTCACCACGTTATTACTTTTTTCTCTTTGAGAGCCTGTGAAATACCTTCCCTCTATATAACTTCCCAGGGACAGAGAAAAAAAAATCTGCGGGGAAAGCCCTGAAAGCCCCATCACTGACCTAGACACCTCCATCGACTCTGCTGCCGCCGCAAAATGTTTCTCCGCCCAATACAGCCGGAATTTATGCGCACTTCCAGACTGGGACCTTATGCTGCACAGTTGTGGGTATGGTGCCTCGCAGGAAAACGTATATTCAACTTCACTTTCTTCTGTGGACTTCTTATTTATTCTACGAAACTTCTCAAACTTACAATTTATCTCCAAACGTAAGATCCTCTCGTTGATCAGCCAAGACACTTTACACGTAACGTATAGGCATTTCTATGTAACTAAAATCTAATAGTTTAGTTTCAAGTAATAACTGTAATATTGCGCTAAGCGAAAAGGATACAAAAGTAAGAAAGTGGTAAAAACATTTCTAAGACATGCGATAGTAAATTATGTAGTTGTGATTTATGTGGAGTCGACGAGAAATAAAGGCTGAGGTACGATTAATTGGACGGAAAGGCATTAGCTTAATTTATTCAGTTTCGGAACATACAAATTCTTTATTGTTACGAACCATATTATTTCATACATTACTGAGAAATTAGTATTTTCATGGAGTAACGGTCTTCATACACTGACTGATAGGAGAAGCACTAAAGTACGAATACCTTGACCTAACGCTACTAAACAGATACCCCAGTACTTCCGTGCCTGAGGAATATGTCGATTAGCACCTCATTCTCATGCGAGCGGCGCGCGGGATTAGCCGAGCGGTCTCAGGCGCTGCAGTCATGGACTGTGCGGCTAGTTCCGGCGGAGGTTCGAGTCCTCCCTCGGGCATGGATGTGTGTGTTTGTTCTTAGGATAATTTAGGGAAAGTAGTGCGTAAGCTTAGGGACTGTTGACTTTAGCAATTAAGTCCCATAAGATTCACACACATTTGAATATTTGAAATTATGCGAGCGTATTTTCAGAGTTTGCAGCAAATAAAACAGTCAGTCCTACGACGAAGAACGGTGTGAGTCTACGATGGCTATTGATGATCTTACGTTACTTACCATCACCTAAACCATTATGAAAGTCACCAGGCATGTGAAATACGCAGTTTGATACAGGTTTTAACAGGTAGAAGAGTAGATATTTCTGTATGTGATACCTTAATATGTACACACATAAATGTGTTGTTTGTATTTTCTCTGCATCGAACAGTCTTTCTACAAACAGGTCACAATTTTTATGACATATTTCGTGCACCTTTTACTGCAGCACTTAAAGAACAGCATTTGTCAGTATAGGCTAGTCATTTTGCGTCCACGTGCCCACGGCAAAATAATCATTAATGGCTTTCTCTTGCCACATGTACTTGGAGGTGTAACCAACCTAACAATATAGTACTTTAATAACTACACTATGTGATCAAAAGTATCCGGACACCCCCAAAAACATACGTTTTTCATGTTAGGTGCATTGTGCTGCCGCCTACTGCCAGGTAGTCAATATCAGCGACCCCAGTAGACATGAGACGTTGTGAAACAGCAGAATGCGACGCTCCGCGGAACTCACGGATTTCGAACGTGGTCACTTGTGTCGTACGTCTGTATGTGACATTTTCACACTCCTAAACATCCCTATGTCGACTGTTTCCGACGTGATAGCGAACTGGAAACGTGAAGGGAGACGTACGGCACAAAAGCATACAGGCTGACCTCGTCTGCTGACTGACAGAGACCGCCGACAGTTGACGAGGGTCGTAATGTGTAATAGGCAGACATATATCCAGACCATTACACAGGAATTCCAGACTTCATCCGGATCCACTGCAAGTACTGTGACAGTTAGGCGGGAGGTGAGAAAACTTGTATTTCATGGTCGAGCGGCTGCTCATAAGCCACACATCACGCCTGTAAATGCCAAACGACCCCTCGCTTGGTGCAAGGAGCGTAAACATTGGACGATAGGACAGTGGAAAAACGTTGTGTGGAGTGACGAATCACAGTACAGAATGTGGCAATCCGGTGGCAGAGTGTGGGTATGGCGAATGCCCGGTGAACGTCATCTTCCAGCGTATGCAGTGCCATCAGTAAAATTCTGAGGCGGTGGTGGTATCCTGTGGCGACGAGGCTTGCCCCCCCCCCCCTCCCCCCCTTGTTGTTTTGCGCCGCACTATCACAGCACAGACCTAAATTGATGTTTTAAGCATCTTCGTGCTTCCCACTGTTGAAGAGCAATTCGGGGATGGCGATTGCATCTTTCAACACGATCGATCACCTGTTCATAATGCACGGTCTGTGACGGATAGGTTACATGACATTAATATCCCTGTAATGGACTGGCCAGCACAAAGTCCTGACCTGAATCCTACAGAACACCTTTGGGATGTTTTGGAACGCCGACTTTCTGCCAGGCCTCACCGACCAATATCGATACCTCTCCTCTGTGCAGCACTCCGTGAAGCATTCCCCAAGAAACCATCCAGCACCTTACCGAGCGTATGCCTACGAGAGTGGTAGCTGTCATGTAGGGTAAGGGTGGGCCAACACCATGCTGAATTCCAACATTACCGATGGATCGCATAGTGTGTAATTATTAGTCTGCAAATGACGTAAATACTTACGTAATGTTGTTCAATAGAACGTTCTCAATCATCGATACAAATACCTGAGTTGTACCTGTTACACCCTGTATAAATGTTAGTGCATAGTGTGATGAGCAACTGTGACTAATCACTGAACTGGTGAATCTCACCTAAGTGGCGTTGATGAGGAGTGAGCATGTGTCAGCTAAAACAAAAAGACTGCCCAGGAAAATATCACAATGATGTAGAGCAGTATACTTTCCTATCGTTTGTTAAAGATGTTATTTGCCGTGTAAGAAACATCGTGAAAAACGGATGTTGCCGTTGTGTACAAAACTACTCAAACGACACAAAATACTGCTAACACCGGCCAAGAATGCTCGCAGACCGCTGCAAAAATAGGATACCATGTAGCTGTCGAAACATATATGTCGACACTACGAAAAGTTCTGTGGAAGAGAACATAACGGCAACTTCAGAAGGGGAGAAAGATCAGGTGTTGAGAAACACGCCTTACGGCCAGCAGACGATCTGATCTCATTTCATAAGACTCGTGTCCTGACTGTCCGAGCAAATACTATAGCATGCTTTACAGACAGACTAGAGAGTACTAACACGTCAACAGCTCTGATCGTGAGGAGGAGGGTATGAAACCGAAGGGTATCTGGATTCTGCTTCTGAGGAAAATATTTGTGCCAGTCTTGTTCCACGAAGCGATTGCAACAGCGTAATAGACAAGTGGCAACGGCCGGTTGAGTACCATTCGTGAAAACACCTAACGTTACACCTCTTCTCGGTAGCACGCAAAATCGAAATATCTCCCGAGTCGGTAGAGAGCCAAGGTGTGTATCGTACCACCAAAAACGCTGCAACTTCCTCTTGAAGACATTCTCCTATGAAGGGACAAAACGTTGGGTTTCTCGAAGAAATTCTATTCTTCCACAGCAATATTAGAGTTTAACAGAGTATTGGAAGACTTGACATGTAATAAGACAGAAAGAATATATAACATTCCTTTCCAGTTTCTAAGATTATTGAGTGAAGTGGCAACCAAACGGCTATTCAATGTGGTTTATAGAATCTGAGAGAGAGACACCCTCAGACGTTGGGAAAACACCAGTCACACAATTTCGAGGACTGCAAGAGCTGACAAGTGAGAGAATTATCGCACAATCAGCTTAAGAGCTCATGCATTCAAGTTACTGACAAGGAAAATATACAGAAAAATGGAAAAGAAAATGAGATATCTGTCAGATACGATCAATCGGGCACTAGGAAAGCTAAAGGCACCACAGAGGCAGTTATACCGTTGAAATTGATACTGAAAGCAAGACTTATGAAAGTGTTTGACAGTGTAAAATGGTGCAAGACCTCCGAAATTTTGAAAATTAGCTATAATCGAGGCGTTTCAAATGTGGTATTAAAGAAGGACTCTGAAAATCAGGTGGACTAATTAGACAAAAAATGTTAGGTTCTCCTTAAAAGGGCGAAGAACGACAGGAGAAGACAGGATAAAAGAAATAATTTAAAATATTAGGGAATAACTACCTCGGTCATGAGTCACCTGTAGACAGTAAAAGCTTTACGCAGAAACGTGTAACTGAGAACGTTGGGAGGAAATGCTACTCTGAAATGATGAGGTTGACACTAGGGAAGAATTAGTCTTGGGACGTATCAAACAAGACAGAAGACCGATGACTTAAAAAAATGCTGTTCGTCTCGACATATTAATATAATCATTCCTCCGTTGCTCATGTCATGACTTACTGACCGAGATGATGCGGAGCTTCACTGGAAACGAAATGTCCAGGCATCCAGAATTTGGTTTCTTACCGTTGGCTTAAATGAATGAAGATGAATGCCAGGATAATTCCTTTGTGAATCCTCCTGGCCTTAACGCCTCCTCATCGCTGTCCAATCAGTGTTTACATTCCAAGAACTTTCTCATCGACGGTGCTCTAAACACTTCTATAGCATTCAAAATTTACGAGTTCTGGTTGACATTCTTTGCAGCAGGATACGGACTGAAAAATATTACGCGAAATCGGATGTCAGATTTCCCTGCCGAATAGTATCATTGTTGTACATCATATGTATGTATTCGATATGCATTTATGAGACAAAGTGAAAGCCTCAGCACTGTGATGCACTCGTCTAAACTGAAAAGTATCTAGGAAACAAGTTTTGAAGTAGCTTTCCCTTTCTCAAGTTTTGCTTGACGTAAATGTAATTCCGTAAGTTGTAAATAAGGTACCCTGTTTCAAAACTATGTGACAACATTATATTCTGTGTCTTTGCTTCGATCTTCACCCGGTAAGATTACGATAAGATTTCAGTTTGAAGACTGCAAACAGAAATGGGGGCCGCCCGCGCTGAGCTGCTGGCAGGGGGCCGGATGACAGCGTTTCCTGGAGTGCGACTCCTGAGCGAGGATTTAAGCGCGGGGAGAGGCTATTTATTTGCGCCGCCTCTTATCTGCTTCCTTCCGCAAACTTGTCCCGCGTCCCGGCTAAACGCAACGTTCCTTTGCTTATTTATCACTTCCCTTATCGCGGTCCGACGTCTCTCCTGTCCATTAAACTTTTCTCGTTTTGAAGCTGGAACAAAATTGAATATATATCTTTCAACCGATGAAGTTCTTATTGGTGATTCAGATACACCTCTCTATACACAAACCTAATGGTATGAATATACAGTGCCTGTCCTTTTACCGTTTTAATCTGATTTATGTGGGTCACACTCTGTGAAAGCTTCTACCAGAAACTGAACTTTTTTTTCACTTGCAGTAAGTTGATATTGAATCCATTGTCCTTTTTACAGGACCGTTCTACCCAAAGAGTTTTCTCGACTGTGCAACTTACACACTGAGCAAGCAGTGATTGAATCCATAGCAATATTTGAAGTAGTAATTCGAGTTCAGGAAGAAACAATAAAAAACGTTAACATCAAATGAATTCACAATTGCGAATACGGCTACCATCAGTTGTAGACTGGAATGACGACAATGAAAATTTTTGCCGGACCGAGACTCGAACCCCGCTTATCGAAAGCGATCGCCTTACATTTTTTTGCATTTTGTTTCTAATTTTTCGTTGTATTTGGTCGCAGCGGACATCAGATGGCATTTCAGAGGTCAGCTAGCTCTCTGACCGAACACGCTGAACTACCGTGCTGGCACCATTTGGTTATTCGTGCACCACTTACGGCCAGATTCAGACATCCGTATGTCGTAAACCATGTGTCCATGACATCCAATATATATATTTCCTTTCAGTTCAGACGTTATTCTTGAAAGTCACGCGCCCGGTATCTACAGATAACACTTAGAAACATGGTTGACGACATACGGAAGTTGCATGCATGGATGCATGTGCAAAGGAACTTTGTATCGTAATCGTAATAACACAGGCATTGAAATACCGTAAAAAGTTTTGAAATCTGCCGCTGACATTGTAATTCTGTTCTTGGAAGAATAGTTGATTGGAATGGACAGTATTTTGAAACGAGGACATGAGATGGAAACCAAAAAGAGCAAAATAAGGATAATGTAGTATAGTAGAATTAGATCAGGTGATGCAGAGGGAATTAGATTAGGAAACAACATACTTAAAGTAGTAGGTGAGTTTTTCCATTTGTGCAGCATAATAACTTATAACGACCGAAGACAGAATATAAGATGTAGACAGGCAGTGAAAAGGAAAACAGTTTATGAAGAAGAGAAATTCTCCAATATCGAACACAGTTTTCAATGTCAGAAAGTATTTTTTATTTGTCTGGAGTGTAGGCTTGTATAGAAGTGGAACATGTACAATACGCAGTCTGGGCAAGGAGAGTGTAGAAGTTTTTGAAGGTTGCCGAAGATTAGGTGGGTAAATTGTGTAACTAGAACAAAGGTATTGGAAAGATCTGTGGAGACAGAATTTTGTGGCGTAATTCGACAAAAAGGGGGGATCGGTTGATGGGACACATTCTGACACATCAAGGGATCACCAAAATGGTATTCAATGAAAGTGGGTGTATAAGGTTTGGAGGGTAAAAACCGCAGTGTTAGACCAAGAAATGAATACAGTAACCAGTTTAGGAGGATATAAGTTGCAGTTGTTGAAGAAGCTTGCACAGCATCGAGTACTTTGGAGAGCTGCATCAATCTAGTGTTCGCACTGAAGACCACAACAACAATTTACGGCCGGCCAGAGTGGCCGAGCGGTTCTGGGCGCTACAGTCTGGAACCGCGAGACCGCTACGGTCGCAGGTTCGATTCCTGCCTCGGGCATGGATGTATGCGATGTCACTAGGTTAGTTAGGTTTAAGTAGTTCTGGGGGGACTGATGACCTCAGAAGTTAAGTCCCATAGTGCTCAGAGCCATTTGAACCATTTTTGAACAATTTACGCATAAGCTCAATTCAAAACGACGCAGTGTTGACAGCTGTGGTTGGACTGTGCAAATCTACATAATTTACTTCATATTTGAAGCGAAAAGTTGAAAAAACTATTCATCAGTACATATTATAAAAATGGATAAATATTTGTATGTATGTTCCACATCTTATTCTGAACCACTAGACCGGTTTCAACCAAACTTGGTACACGTATCACTTGTTGTGGGAGTAAGAACCACCTATATGTCAAAGGTGGTGAGAAGGAAGCGTAGCCCACGACGCGCGAATACGAAGAACTCATTAACCCAGTTTTTTCGAATGAGAGTACTTCAGGATTTGAAACATACTTTACACATAATTATATCCCTTAAAGAAATATTTTCTCTCTGGCAACCGCCACCTAATGATGAAAGGAAAAAAGTTAATCGCTTCCTACATTTTCGCTGTTCATGCAGCAAAACTGTTGCATCATGCTTAACATTCTACTATTTCTTTGTTGCTAACTCTATTCGCAAACGTTGCCCAGAAGGGATCCACATATGCCGCTGAACATACCTACAGAATGATATCATTGTAAGACATATAGTCCAGGAGACATGACGCCATAGGCATTGAAATACGTGAAATGTGTGTACGCGAGCAAAGCCATTGGTAAAGAGCTCCTCCTAAATCCATGGATCGATTTGAACCAAACCTGGTACACACACTTTTTACGATCTGGAAAGAGATACTGTGCGGTTAAGAACCAACGATCTTCTATTGTAGTAGGGTGATAACATGGAAGAGAGGGTGTTGGAGGAGATAGAGAGGGGATATTAGAACACAGATTGAGGGAAGAGCAGATGAAGAGAGGGAGGGTGAGGCGGTGATACAAAGAGAGAGAAGAGGAGATGGACAGTGAGAGGCCAGAAGAGAATACGGACAGAGAAAGGAAAGAGGAAATGAACAGAGGAGAGAGAAGAGGATGGACAGGGAGGAGAGGAGAAGGAGATGAGCAAAGAGAGAGGGGAGGACGAGGCAGAGGCTGTGGGTTTAGAGGGGTAGGAGAAGATGGACAGAGAATGAAAACAGGAGGTGGACAGAGAGCCGCAGAGGAGGAGATGGACAGATAAAGGGGAAAATGGACAGAGAGAGAAGAGGATGAGATAGAGAGGGGGAAAGGGAGGATATCGGCAGGAGGGAGAGAAGAAGACAGACTTACAAGGGAATGGACTAATCTGATATGTCGAAACCAACCATGAAACTTTTCACACAGGAAGAATACACCGAAAGAAATACACTGTCAAAATTTTAGCTGCTAAGGCACACTGAAAGGTATCATTATAAAATGTGGATGTTACTCTTTTTTTGCCACACAAAGAACCGCTTACAACAAAGGTTTGTATAGCCCTTTCTGCCTACCCCTTGCCTACTGCCAAATAAGTAGACGCACGCTTGAAAAGAGGAGCCCAAAGAGCACACATGCGAAATTTAAGCACTTAAAGTGTACTAAAAATGTCTCAAATCACTAATTTTTCGAATAACTTGCAAATCATATCGAAAGATAAACTTTGCAAATGTAATTGTTACACAAGTAACTATCAGAGGAAGGAAATTTATGACTGAGTGTGATGTTACATTACAGAGGACTTGCAACAATTGGGACTTCAATTTGTTGACATTAAATTGTTACAATCGTCGTAGCACAGTTCTTATGATGATGTTTCAATAATGTAACAGTGAAACAGTTCCTTGTTTATACCCTGCAGTCGTCACAGAAATGCAATTCTGTCTATTGGATGACGAAATCACATGTTTCCCTTACAGCAGGCACACATGATAAAAGAAAAATTAATACATTCAGTCACTTCACAGTAATTACAGATTTTACAATTTGTGGTAAGGTCTTATGGGACCAAACTGCTGAGGTCACTGGTCCCTAAGCCTACACACTACTTAATCTGACTGAAGTTTAACAATATTGTTCCACTGATAAATTTGAAATTGAAAAGAGTTATATTGTAATTTCTTAGACTTTCCCGGCGATTTGATGATTTCTCGTGGAAATCGGGTTTTCTGCCGGATATCAGCGTCTTCCAAACACGATATTTCGAAGTCAATACTTGACGTCTTCATCAGGTGTTCCCTGTTCCCTGAGTCTCAGGGAACACCTGACGTCGAAATATCGTGTTTGGAAGACGCTGATATCCGGCAGAAAACCCGATTTCCACGAGAATTTATATTGTCCGACAATTTCCTGAAAAATGATTTACGCTGCCGAAAGTTTATCTTATCGAGAGGCTGAATGGTATTATTAGTTTTGGGTGGAATCCGAATGATATTATCAGTCTTTTCGTCGTTCTCTTAAAGATAGAGGTGTCGTTATGTTCACGCTAAGATTCCAACAAACGCAATAAATTCTTTTCTGCAAATGCTAAGAAAACGTTATTCTCTCGTTTTTCTAGATTGTACTACGGTATGTCAATTAAAAGATCTTTGCACATAAACAGTCCTTTTTTAGATTTTTGGTCCTAATGTCTCTTGATATTCCAAAAGACAGATACAAAGCTGCGGAAACAGTAAAACTTATTACTGGCATTGTTGAATATGAATGTGTCACATCATTCATCTACTGCAGAAGAAACTCTCTCTTTTTTTCACTCGAGATGATAAAATGCGTTTTGGATGCGGTGATTGCTTGTAGCCTGATTGTTAGGCTCTTTACACAGGGTTTTAGAAGGTAACAAGAAACTTCATGTCCACGCCAGCTATACATTTTTCTGTAGTATTACTTATTATTAACGTTTCCTTGAGGTAAACTTGATAACATAGCGACTCCCTTATGCTATAATTTACTGAATCTCTCTAATCAGGTTGAGGAAGCCTGGAAATCACTAATGTTGGACTCACTTGTAATTCACAGCGCTCAAATTCGTAAGTCTCCCTCGGTAAAATGGTTCAAATGGCTCTGAGCACTATGGGACTTAACTACTGAGGTCATCAGTCCCCTAGATGTTAGAACTACTTAAACCTAACTAACCTAAAGACATCACACACATCCATGCCCGAGGCAGGATTCGAACCTGCGACCGTAGCGGTCGCGCGGTTCCAGACTGTAGTGCCTAGAACCGCTCGGCCACACTGGCCGGCTCCCTCGGTAAAGGTGCACTGACTTTCACGAGCAATTCTAAGACTTTTTTTCTTACTTTCGCAAATTTCATCTAAGCACATATTTAGCAATTCTTGGAAAGCTTACATCCGTTTATATAATTCCGATTTTATAAAACGAAACCAGCTTTGCGTACTGTTTAAGTTTAAACGTTTTCTCACTCCTTCGCTTTACCAAAGTATTTACACCCTTTCATTTTTCACTGAAAGCTATTACTGTACATGTTTTATTTGAGATTGGAAGGTACTCAGTTTTCGTTCTAGATTTAAATTAGTACAAAAATCATCGTTCAAACCAAAATTCACGAAATCTGCAAGTTACGTCCTTTTTCTTCTAATGTTTCCACAATTTCTAACGAAATGTTGACATAACTAAAATGAATGTCCAAGAAGTAACATAATAAATATCACACATGATGTCTTCAGGAGAAGTAGGTGATTTCGATCGCATACAA